>NC_084567.2:28767500-29067500 GCF_033978685.3 Nerophis lumbriciformis | reverse complement strand
CACCACAACTTTAAATGTTCCATTGAGAATATACAAACCCCGTTTCCATATGAGTTGGGAAATTGTGTTAGATGTAAATATAAACGGAATACAATGATTTGCAAATCATCTTCAACCCATATTCAGTTGAATACGCTACAAAGACAACATATTTGATGTTCAAACTGATAAACATTTTTTATTTTTTTTGCAAATAATCATTAACTTTAGAATTTGATGCCAGCAACACGTGACAAAGAAGTTGGGAAAAGTGGCAATAAATACTGATAAAGTTGAGGAATGCACTTATTTGGAACATCCCACAGGTGAACAGGCAAATTGGGAACAGGTGGGTGCCATGATTGTGTATAAAAGTATATTCCATGAAATGCTCAGTCATTCACAAACAAGGATGGGGCGAGGGTCACCACTTTGTCAACAAATGCGTGAGCAAATTGTTGAACAGTTTAAGAAAAACCTTTCTCAACCAGCTATTGCAAGGAATTTAGGGATTTCACCATCAACGGTCCGTAATATCATCGAAGGGTTCAGAGAATCTGGAGAAATCACTGCACGTAAGCAGCTAAGCCCGTGACCTTCGATCCCTCAGGCTATACTGCATCAACAAGCGACATCAGTGTGTAAAGGATATCACCACATGGGCTCAGGAACACTTCAGAAACCCACTGTCAGTAACTACAGTTGGTCGCTACATCTGTAAGTGCAAGTTAAAACTCTCCTATGCAAGGCGACAACCGTTTATCAACAACACCCAGAAACGCCGTCGGCTTCGCCGGGCCTGAGTTCATCTAAGATGGACTGATACAAAGTGGAAAAGTGTTCTGTGGTCCGACGAGTCCACATTTCAAATTGCTTTTGGAAACTGTGGACGTCGTGTCCTCCGGACCTAAGAGGAAAAGAACCATCCGGATTGTCATAGGCGCAAAGTTTAAAAGCCAGCATCTGTGATGGTATGGGGGTGTATTAATGCCCAAGACATGGGTAGCTTACACATCTGTGAAGGCGCCATTAATGCTGAAAGGTACATACAGGTTTTGGAGCAACATATGTTGCCATCCAAGCAACGTTACCATGGACGCCCCTGCTTATTTCAGCAAGACAATGCCAAGCCACGTGTTACATCAACGTGGCTTCATAGTAATAGAGTGCGGGTACTAGACTGGCCTGCCTGTAGTCCAGACCTGTTTCCCATTGAAAATGTGTGGCGCATTATGAAGTCTAAAATACCACAACGGAGACCCACGGACTGTTGAACAACTTAAGCTGTACATCAAGCAAGAATGGGAAATAATTCCACCTGGGAAGCTTAAAAAATGTGTCTCCTCAGTTCCCAAACGTTTACTGAGTGTTGTTAAAAGGAAAGGCCATGTAGCACAGTGGTGAACATGCCCTTTCCCAACTACTTTGGCACGTGTTGCAGCCATGAAATTCTAAGTTAATTATTATTTGCAAAAAAAAAATAAAGTTTATGAGTTTGAACATCAAATATCTTGTCTTTTTAGTGTATTCAATTGAATATGGGTTGAAAAGGATTTGCAAATCATTGTATTCCGTTTATATCTAACACAATTTCCCAACTCATATGGAAACGGGGTTTGTAGAACATTACACACGGCGCTCAAAAATCTGTCAAAATGTTTTAGTACGACTTTGGTAAGCTATGAAGCCGCAGCGCTTGATGGATTGTCAACATACAAGTATTATTATGGTGTGTGTATAAGGACCGCAACATGTCACCCATTAGCAGACATATTATCTGCCGTTTTGCAATATTATGCAAAACCAACTTTTCTTACCTTCTGGTACCTGCTGATCTGTATTTGGGATCTGCATAAGTCCTGAAAATTTGATAGAAATAGAACATTTGCGTGTGTCCGCCATTGTAGTCAACAAGCGTCTTCTTTTTCTCTATCTTCTTGTTATGGGACATTCATCCTCCGCTGTTGACATTTCTAATATGAAGTAGCGTAAAGTTCTAACTTGTATCTCGCTATGGAAGCGCTAAAAATGACCAGTGTAGTGGGTTTACATAATTCACCCACGGAACTTTAGTTATTAGAGATGACGGGTTTTACTAGATTTTACTAGATTTTACTAGCGAGCCACGGATGAGGAGATGCTGCCCCCGTTATTGATTGAAGTAAAGTCTGAATGTCATTAAAACAGTTAGCTCCATCTTTTGACACTTCTTCCACTCCCGAGTACCTCGAGTAACTGATTACATCACAGCTTTTTAGCAGGAGTTTGTTTATTGTTGCGTTCTCGTTTACCTCGTAAATAATTGCATTCCCCCCCCCCCCCCCCCTCTGTGTCGGATCCTGAAATAAGTTTGTTTTTTAAACACATTTTGCAGCGTGCAGACACTTGTGTTACATCTTTTGTCGCAAAAACCGAACCAATGACGTCTCTATTCTTTTCAACAAACTCATCGCTCTCCTTCGCCTTAGCAGTTGCCATGTTCAGGGACAGATGCGGAAGGAGATTTTTACAACAAAGTTCAAAAGCTTAGTGATATATCAGATGTATCAGATTGTAGGTGGGGTTTTTTTTACCCTTCGCATTCATATTTTTTTGAATTTTTGTTGCGTTTCGCATGATTGTAAAATATGTCGATCGAGGAGGGGGGGTGTGACATATTTGTTGTCAATATTCAGTGTTTTATCGTTCATAGTTAATATTATAAATCCTACATTCTTCATTTTCATGTACATTCTGGGTGTCTCATTCAGTAAAAAATATATAAATTCCATTCCAGTTTTTAAGGCGGTCTGTCATAACCTTTTTAGCATTCAATTAGACATTATTGTGAGGTTTTGTATTAATGTTCCTAAAAATAGATAAATTTTTTTTCTCTGAATTTGGCCCCCGAGTCAACATAATTGCCCAGGCCTGATTCAAGGTAACCCTCTGGCATCAAACTTCCCGTTTTTGAGAAAATAAAAGCCAAACTTATTTTAAATAATCTCTGTCATTAGGATTTAATTGCATCCCCCCTTTGTGTCGGATCCTGAAATAAGTTTGTTTGTCTTTTTAAACACATTTTGCAGCGTGCAGACACTTGTGTTACATCTTTTGTCGCAAAAACCGAACCAATGACGACTCTATTCTTTTCAACAAACTCATCGTTCTCCTTCGGCTTAGCAGTTGCCATGATCAGGGACAGATGCGGAAGGAGATTTTTACAACAAAGTTCAAAAGCTTAGTGATGTATCAGATATATCAGATTGTAGGTGGGTTTTTTTACCCTTGCATTCATATTTTTTTGCATTTTTGTTGCGTTTCGCTTGATTGTAAAATATGTCGATCGAGAGGGGGTGTGTGACACATTTGTTGTCAATATTCAGTGTTTTATCGTTCATAGTTAATTTTATAAATCCTACATTCTTTACTTTCATGTACTTTCTGGGTGTCTCATTCAGTAAAAAAAAATTAAATTCCGTTACGGTTTTTAAGGCGGTCTGTCATAACCTTTTTAGCATTCAATCAGACATTATTGTGAGGTTTTGTATTAATGTTCCTAAAAATAGATACATTTTTTTTCTCTAAATGTGGCCCTCGAGTCAACATAATTGCCCAGGCCTGATTCAAGGTAACCCTCTGGCATTAAACTTCTAGTTTTTGAGAAAATAAAAGCCAAACTTATTTTAAATCATCTCTGTCATTAGGATTTAATTGCATGATTTATGGACAATAAATCATTCCTACCTTCACGTTTCCGTCCGGAGTTTTCCGTCTGCATTCCTGGGAAAACGACCCCGCAGTAAGCTGCGTAAACCCCGCCGTGACAGAATGATGCCAGCCTGACTGACTGGCAAAGGCAGGCTTAAATAATGCCTCTGATTAGGTAAGCGGGCGAACACTAATCAGAGACAGGTGAACACAATGAGCAACCAAAACAAACTCGGAGGTGTCGCAAACAGGAACTTAAAGAGTCCAAAACTAACAGAAAAAACAAAAACATGATCCGGACCACGGATCATGACAGTAGGAATTGGGGGCTAGCTGAGGAGCAGGAACAGGAACTGGTGCTAGCCGAGGAGCAGGTGTTCAAAACTAACAGAAAATACAAAAATATGATCCGGAGCACGGATCATGACAAAACAGACCTGAATAGACCCTCTCATCGGCAGTGCGCCTTTTAATCCGGTGCGCCTTTTGGTCCGGAAAATTCGGTGCATTAGAGGAACTTGTTTATGATCTGAAGGGAGCTGAGACCAAAGCCGCAGTCACCAAGAAATCCTTTGATAGCACACTTATCTGGAATTGATTGACAACCTGCTGTACTCACAAGGTCTATACCTGCTCCAGAAGCTGAATGAACATCTGAATGATTCAGATAAGGCTTGGGAGAATGTGTTATGGGCCAATGAGCGCAAATTAAGCTCTTTGGCATCAACATGACTTGCCTTGTTTTGTTTGGAGGCAGAGAAATGCTGACTGTGGCTCAGGTGATAAATCGGTTTCATGGAATAACTTGAGTTGTTTGTTGCAGACAATTCAAAAACAAAAAAGTCCTCTTTCTCCGGCACATTTTTTATTTCTTATTTCTTTCTTATCTATTTGCCAACAGTGGTGAATAATACAGACTTTATTTGCCATGGAGACCTGGGGCCGTATTTATCAAGCGTCTTAGAATTACTCCTAAGAAGTCTGCTAAGAGTTGACTTATGAGTAAAGAAATTCTTCGCTGAAAGCTGCACTTAAAAGTTAGTTATCAAGCGTCTTACTCACACTTTCAGCGAAGTGTAGGACTGAATCTTGAGTGTCACACTCAGAGCTGAATTACGACATTACTATGTGCCGTAAACGGAATTTTAGGTGACGTAATTTCTGTGTCCATAGAAATGACCAATCACGGAAGGGAATCCCTCGTCTAAGAATAAAGAAATATCTTAGAAATATTTAAGTGGACATTGGGAGTGTATATTTTGACAATAAACTACAAAATAATACAAAACAAACAAACAATATTGGCAATGAATCAAAAATAAATGTTTCCTTTCCAATTCATTTTCCCAGTGGCGAGATATCGAAGCATTGTGATGACCTTTAGTTCTGCTGTGAAAGCTCTGCTGCGTGATGTTGCTGATGAGACGACGCCCGTTATTAAATCTGTGACAAAAATAATACCCGCTCTGTCTAAACGATACCGTTTGATCAGCTGCTCGTCATCAAACAGAGCCAGGACATCCTTGTACCCTGAACGTTCGCGCACGTCTCTCTCGCCTCAGTGCCATCCCCCGCTGGCAACTCCTAACCACTTAGGACACCTCTCAAGGTCTCTTAAATATCGTGGAGAGTAAGAGTGATTCTTAGACTTAAGAAAGTTGATAAATAGCTTTTATTCTTAAATTTGAGAGTAGGACCAAATTTCGCAAATTCTCAGGACTTAAGATCTGTTGTGTAGGACTCGATGTTTCAATCCCCTAATGCATACTTGAGACACCTATGCGACTTTGTGGGATGGTCAAGTGAGTGAAGGCATCCTCTGGGTTATCAAGTGGGCGCCCCCCTTCCTTAGTGTTTCGCTGATAGGCCCACGACACCTCCAGAGGGTTCAGCAGTGAGTCCCAGCGTCCCAGGATCACTCCCTAGATGCCATCACTCACTTGAAAGCCCAGGTGGAGTCCCTTCGCTTGACCCACAGCCACTGACTCCCCTTTTCAGCGTCTTTTGAGAGGTCTTTCACTGCCTGCCGGTGGGCCTTCCCTCGCACTCCCATTTCCTTGAGGAGCCTGTATGTTGAGGTGGCCACGAACCCTCTGCAGCCTACTTCCACTGGGCGCACCCTTGCTTTCCAGCCTTGTTGTTGCGCATCGGCTGCAACCTCAGTGTACCTCAACTTCTTGCGCTCGTAGGCCTCCTCCATTGCACTCTCCCAGGGCACTGTGAGCTCTATGATGTACACAAGCCTGAGCAAAGCTGACCACAGAACAAGACAAGACACTGCAAGACACTTTAGCACCTTGTTGTGCCGCCAGGTGTAACGGCCCTGGGTGAGGCTGGTCTTGCAGCCCAACAGGATGGCTTAAATGTAAAATGGCACTCTAAGACGCTTGATAAATACGGCCCCTGACTGTAGTTGTCCTAATACTTGGTAAACAACCCTGAATGAACACAGATTATGGTTTGTTAGAGGTAGAGATAGAGGTGTGCAATGTCAGATTAAACCTTAATTGTTAACATGATGCAGGTGAGATAGCTAATGACAGACCTGCTTTGTACTTTAATGATCTTGCATTTGCATATTGTTGTTTATTTAGACTTTAGAGGCTTAAAGTCAAGTACACTTTATTCCTTCAGGGAGAAAGATAGTCGTCTGATTGTATCTGTGAACATTTTCTTTTTCCTGTTTGTCTCCCTCAGGACAAGATGATTAACTTGAGCTTTCTGAGGCTGTTCAGAGCGGCTCGGCTCATCAAACTGCTGCGACAAGGCTACACCATTCGCATTTTATTGTGGACTTTCGTCCAGTCCTTCAAGGTGAATAAACAAAAGCATGAATGATGTGTTTACAAAGGCCTAAAAGTAATAATGGCTTGGAGGCACGGCAGGTTGATAACATTGACTGACTGTGCAACGGACCAACTTTATACATTCAGTGCAGATAATTATCACATTTAAGAGAGTAATAAAGGGCTGCCAGGACGCACTCCTCTTTTGCCGCAAAATGACGACAAAATAGCTCTCACAACACTGCAGTTGGATTTTATTTACACTCTAAATCCCTTAGGACACATGCAGAGGTAAATGCTAAATACAGCTGAGGGGATTTAGTGCAGGTTTAATGGCAGTTGTGAGAGCTTTTAAGCTGAACTGAAATGGAAAGTCACTGCCGGGTTAGAAGGTGGCAGCTAAACAAAAAATGTCAGCCTCTTCCCAAATTGGTATTTGAAAACATCTGCAGGTGAAGGCTTAGGTTGCTAAATATTTAGGGCCTGATCTAATAAGATCCGGATAACAAGTACTAAATAGTGTGTGCAAACTAGGGATGGGCACCGTTTACATTTGAACAATCAGTTGATACCAATTCCAGATACCTGCGAATCGATACAGGTAGACTTAGACTTGGACTTAGACAAACTTTAATGATCCACAAGGGAAATTGTTCAACACAGTAGCTCAGTTACAATGATGGAAAGTGTAAGGCTGGAAAGGACAATGCAGGTATAAATAGACTAATATAGCGATAAAAAATCTAACATATATACAAATATATACATAATATGTGTACAGAATAATATATATACAGATATATTATATTATGTCTATAACATATATACAATATATACCAATCACCATGTACAATATTACAGTATATACAGTATATGTGACAGCAGCAGCATAAAATAGAGAGTAGATCCAGCAGGAAATAGAAAATTGACATTATAAACATTATAAACAAAGAGAAGGTACTAAAGTGTACCAATTTTCGGCACTTTTGTGTATTGAAAAATATTAATTGTTTTTGGCAACAAAATCTCATTTTTTATTGCAGTATTTTAAAATAAGCTTATTGTGATAACTGCTGTCCATTTGTTGTAGCCTCTTTTATTATCATTGTGTTATCATTTGCAAGTATAGCATTAAATAGCAATTACAGTTAAAGGTCCAAGATGTTAGATGGCAGTAGTGTATAGTTCATGGTCTGTTTTTTGTTGTTGCTGTGTCCTAAAAAGTGTTAAAACTCTTAAGTATTGTACTTATCACGCACCAACTGTTTAAATAAGAATGTTTCGGGTGATCTTCTAAGACTGTGTGTACAATTGATAGCCAGTACAAAACGTGCCTCTTGGTTGGTTGTAGTTTGCATCAACAAACTTGGAGGTGTTTAAATCCATCCGTCCATCCATTTTCTACCGCTTGCGTCGCCACCTCATCACCTTGTAAAATCGCTATTGTCAACCAGTAGCATGTCAACAGCAAAGTTAGTGTATATTAGCATCAAGCTAGCGCATTTAGGAAAAAATTGAATCTGACTTTACTAATGATCGTACTTGCCAACCCTCCCGATTTTCCCGGGAGACTCCCGAATTTCAGTGCCCCTCCCGAAAATCTCCCGGGGCAACCATTCTCCCGAATTTCTCCCGATTTCCACCCGGACAACAATATTGGGGGCGTGCCTTAATGGCACTGCCTTTAGCGTCCTCTCTCACCTGAAACCTTCACCTTTTAACAGCCGCATGTTGTCCAGGCGTCCGCTTTTTCTCCATATAAACAGCGTGCCGGCCAAGTCATATAATAATGTAGCGTTGGACGGGTTTAACAATAGTCTTTACTCGAAGATGTCAAGAAATGCTGACACATTGTATGATCTTTTAACTGGTTTAATGATAACGTTAATTTCAAGCACCCACACCCACACACAAGTGAATGCAAACGCATACTTGGTCAACAGCCATACAGGTCACACTGAGGGTGGCCGTATAAACAACTTTAACACTGTTACAAATATGCGCCACACTGTCAACCCACACCAAACAAGAATGACAAACACATTTCGGGAGACCATCCGCACCGTAACACAATACAAACACAACAGAACAAATACCCAGAACCCCTTGCAGCACAACTCTTCCGGAAAGAAATACGCTTGCAAGTTCCAAAATGATTGGAAAAAAGAATTTCATTTCATCCAGGACAGCTCAAAGGGGAAGGGGTATGCTGCTTGCACCTCAACCCCACCCCTCCTACCTCGCCACCCCCCCGCCCCCCAACCCTCCCATCTCCCGTATTCGGAGGTCTCAAGGTTGGCAAGTATGCTAATAATGGAGAGGTTTTTAAAAAAAAAAATTTGAAAAATGCAACATTACCCAGAGGTCGTTTGGCCGAGCGAGCTCTCAGTTTTGTTCGCGTGATCACACCAAGCAAAGAGCCTGCTAAAAGTCGGCAACCGGGCATGACGTCACGCACAACCCAGTAATATGGCACCGTTTGATTTTTTCGTGAATCGCTGCCCAGTAGGACCGGCGGGATTTGGTCGGTGCCAAAAAAGTACCAGATTGGAGGGGGGGTACTAGGATGACAGGGGATGCAAAACAATAACAGTACAATACTTTTTCATAACATGGTCACTACTGCCTAGTTTTTCTTGTTATATTCTTATTTTACTGTTATATCTTTATTCTCATTGTTGGTTTTTATTTTTACTCTTATTGTAATATTTTTCTATTTTGTTTCCATTTATACCCCCACTATTTACTTTTTACTTTTTAAATTCGATCTCAATTCTGTACACTGCTGCTGGAATTTTAATTTTCCTGAGGGAACTCTCCTGAAGTAATCAATAAAGTACTATCTATCTATCTATCTATCTATCTATCTATCTATCTATCTATCTATCTATCTATCTATCTATCTATCTATTTATCTATCTATCCATCTATCTAACCCTTCTAACCCTAACCCTAACCCATCCCTAGTGCAAACTATAAAATAGGAACGTTTCGGGTGATCTTCTAAGACTGTGTACAATTAATATCAAGTACAAAAGTGGTACAAACCATCATATTTAAAATGAAGATTTTGCATGTACTTCCTGCATCTTCTCCTCCCAGTATTGTGGGTGTTTTGATGACCAGCATATATTTTGAATATTAATAAAGACCGACTTTATATGGATTGCACGCTTTTCAACGCTCACTTAACAGAGGCAATCCACTTTGCACATGTTTGGTAGATCAGCTTTGCGTGTGCTATCAGGTTTTTTAGTACACGCAAACCTTTAGTAAATCAGACCCTTAGAGTAATCCATGCCTTGGTCTCCAGCAGGTTAGACTACTGCAATGGCTTTCTGACTGGGCTCTCTAAACCAGCTGGAAAGCAGCTGTAGTACATCCAGAATGCTGCTGCTCGAGTCTCGACTTGAACCAGGAAATACGACCCTATTAGTCCAGGGCTTAGGTCACTGCACTGGCTTCCTGTTCCTCAGAGAATAGACTTTAAAACAGCTCTTCTCGAGTACAAGTCTCAAAGTACACGGCGGAAATTTTAGAGCCATATGAACCATGTCTCCTGCTGGTGCCGCGTCAGGACTTCGGTTAAAAATTGTTTTTATTTGTCCCCGGGCGGCTATTAAAATGCACACAGAGCAGTAAATGAACCACAGTGTAGCCATACAAAAAAATGGCCAAATATATAAAATGTCAACAAAGAATAGAGTGTCAAGATGCAAGTTTAAATAAAAAATAAAAAAAAGGTATGAGTGGAAAATGATGGGATTAAACATGGTGAGGCTACATTTAAAATACATGCTGCTATAATCTGGAACATTCTTCCAGAAAATGAGAGACAGGCCTCAATGATGGCAATGTTTAAATCCAGTCTGAAAACACTTCTCTTTATCTGTTGCTATGACAACTAAAAGTTTATATGCACTCTTTGATTTTAATTCAATTGATTCATTGTTTTTATTTATTTATTTTTATTAATCAATCCAACAAAATAATACACAATAGTACCATAATAATCACAATTCCAATTCCAAAACCAAGCAACATTCAGAACAGCAATCAACAGTGCAATTGAGAGGACACACAAACATGACACAAAACAATCCAAAAGTAGTCAAACAAAAATGAATAATATCAACAACAGTATCAATATTAATAAGAATTCCAACATAGATTAGAAATCCCTCATTGACATTATCATCTCAGCCATTTATAAAAAATAAAATAAAAACATTTAAAAAATGAACAATAGTGTCACAGTGGCTTACACTTGCATCACATCTCATAAGCTTGACAACACATAGTGTCCAATATTTTCAAAAAAGATCAAATAAGTCATATTTTATGTTCATTTAATAGTTAAAACAAATGTAAATAATGGATCCCATTTTCCAATATATGCCTCATTATTATCTAAATAAATGCATTTTTTTCTACTGATATCATCTCTATACCAGTCAGTATGAGTTGGACTACCAACATCTATCCATTCTTTTAGTATTACCCTTTTTGTTATGATGCATATTGAAGGAAATGCATTTTTACTCTTTGATGACACGTTACTAAATTGATGCAGATCACCAAGAATACAAGTTTGCAGTGTCATTGGGATGTTTATATTTAGGATTGCGATTGCTTCTTTTGTTCTTTTCAACCATAACTCTTTTATTCTCTGACATTCCCACTAAATAAATGAACAAGAGTTCCCTCAGCTGCCCGACACTTCATACATAATCTGCTATCTACTGCACCCATTTTAAAAAGCTGAGAAGATGTAAAATACAATCTATTCAAGATCTTCTCAATTGATTAATTATGATGGCTGGTAATTTAGCCTTTCATATGAAGTGTGCTATATAAATACATTGCCCTGCTTATATGAAAAAACTAACGCCATACGAAACAAATGTATGCGGACAACAAAACAAATCAAAACGTTTTGGTGTCTGCCGGCTCCAAATTAGCCTCGTAAGTCATCCAGCAGCTCATAAACGGATATGTTAGACCAGTGTTTTTCAACCTTTTTTGAGGCAAGGCACATTTTTTTCATAAAAAGAATACAGAGGCACACCACCAGCAGAAAAGGTTAAAAAATGAAACTCCACCAGGTTGTCGTGCCTTATTTTGAATTTGTTGCTGTTTCCTGTGTGTAGTGCTTTAGTTCCTGTCTTGCGCTGTTATTTTGGTGACCCTTCCTGTTTTGTTGGTGTTCTCCTGTAGCAGCTTCACGCCTTCCTTTGAGTGCTATTGCCTGCACCTGCTTGTTTTCGCAATCAAGACTATTGAAGTTGTGCGTACGCTATCCTTCTTTGATGGGACATTGTTGATTGTCATGTCATGTACGGATGTGCTTTGTGGACGCCGTCTTTGCTCCACACGCTGTAAGTTTTTGCTGTCGTCCAGCATTTTATTTTTGTTGACTTTGTAGCCAGTTCAGTTTTACTTTTGTTTTGCATAGCCGGCCCTATGCATCAGTGCCTTTTCCTAGCGGGACTTGCTTTTTGTTAATTTTTGGTTTAAGCGTTACATACCTTTTTACCTGACGTTGTCTCCTGCTGTGCTCTGCATATTGGGATCACGACAAACCATCCTTGACGAGTTCCGACTTCTACAAAGCAATGAACTACCTGCTGCCACCTACTGATATGGAGTATCACAAGATTACCAAGCTCTACACAGCACAGGCACTAGACAACGGCACATTATTATGATTATTGATTTGTAAAAAATAATTTTTGAACCAATTAGATGAAGTTGCATAATTTCCCACGGCACACCAGACAATATCTCACGGCACACTAGTGTGCCGCGGCACAGTGGTTGAAAATCACTGTGTTAGACTAGGGGTCGGCAACCCAAAACGTTGAAAGAGCCATATTGGACCAATAATACAAAAAACAAATCTGTCTGTAGCCACAAAAATTAAAAGCCTTATACAAGTGTTATAATGAAGGCAACACATGGCGTAAGTGTCTATATTAGCTATATTAGCCGACTATCAAAATGACTATGTGTGGCAGGCTGAAGCAAATCTTCATTGACAGAAATGTTGAAATTTAATATTTATTCTACACATTTTTACAATAGAAACCATTAGTAAATCAGAGGCTGCTCAGAAGGTGAGATAACTCCTGGAAATTACTGGCTTTTAATGGCCAAAGGTATCGATGTGTGTGTTCAAGTTAAAGAAAAACGGCAGACTGTCTTCTTTTAATATACCGTATTTATTACAATCTTTGGCAAGCTAGGTAATGTTTGCTGTGGTCTGGAACAACATGGCACACAAACAACTATCTGATATGTGTCATGAGACATGCAAAACTAAATTATACACAAAGATGATCAAAGTAAAGGATATTAAATGAGCTCAAATATACCTACAAACGAGGCATAATGATGCAATATGTACATACAGCTAGCCTAAATAGCATGTTAGCATTGATTAGCTTGCCGTCATGCACGGACCAAATATGCCTGATTAGCACTCCAACAAGTCAATAACATCAACAAAGCGCACCTCTGTGCATTCACGCACAGCATAAAACTTTTAGTGGACAAAATGAGACCAAAGAAGGAGTGGAAGATTTTACATGTAAACAACTGCGTCACAGTCCATCCACACTATGGTGAGTTCAAGAACCGCCGAAATTAGTAGGACAAAATGATGTTCACCAAATACTCTCATCATTGAAGCATACACACACACACATATTAAATAGTGGGCTTTCTAACAATTGGTAAGGTTTGTGTCATGTTTGTCCTCAAACAAAAAACATACTAAAACAAAAAAAAGTTTCCCCCCCATCTTTTTCCAATTTCAATTATTTTTTTAAAATGCTCCAGGGAGCCACTAGGGCGGCACTAAAGCGCCGCTTGCGGCTTGAGAACCGCGGGTTGCTGACCCTAGTGTTAGACGATATCTTTTTTCTCTTTTTTATTTCTGACAGTCCACATACTGTATGTGTCATGATGTGGAGGTGACGAACCCCAAGATGCAGAGATGACAGGCGGTGTACAAGAAAACATGGTTTTAATGTTCAAAAAAAGGTGAAAACAAAAAGGCGCACAAGGCGAAGGCACATCTTAACGCAGGAAACAAAAGCTAACACTTAGCCTGAACTATGGACATGAAACAAAAAGTCGCTAACTGTGGCATAAATAAACAAAACGTACTTGGCAAGGCACGAGCGGCATGAACTAAGCATGAAATCATCAGCATGAACTATGGTATCTCCAGAAAACAAGCATGAACAGAGCATTGCATGAAACAGGGAGTCCACAGCATACAACAAACAATACTCCAGCACTGACTGGAGGGCAAGGCAGGTTTAAATAATGCCTCTGATTAGTGCTCGGGCAGCAGGTGAGCGGGCGAACACTAATCAGAGGCAGGTGGAAATAATAAGTAACCATGGTAACTAAAACAAACAAGGGTGCACAAAAAACAGGAACTATGAAGTCCAAAACTAACAGAACATAAAACATGATCCAGGACATGGATCATGACAGTATGTTGACATGCACATGAAGGATTGTCTCTTTACCAGGTCTGTCATTGCACCAATGGCCTCCTTCTTGCTACAATGATCGCAGCCACTTGTGCGTAACTGTTCCAGTTTGCAAACGTGCTAAATATAGACGCAAAAACAGCAGCTACGAACACTTTTCAGTTTTGATAAATCACGTTGCAGGTGCTAAATGATTTAATTTGACTCTTCTCCAAGTACTAAGTATTGTGTGTTCTAAAAATCAGCACATTTTCCGCATATTCATGACAAACACGCTAAATGGATTGCACTCAGTATTTTATCAATTTAAGAGGTGCAGTTCAGAGTTTAGTAGGCCATTGTTTGCGTGTAATCAAGTTTGCACATGTTTTAAAACAGGCAAACTATACTCTGCTGCAGGGGTCACCAACGCGGTGCCCGCGGGCACCAGGTCGCCCGTAAGGACCAGATGAGTCGCCCGCTGGCCTGTTCTAAACATAGCTCAAATAGCAGCACTTACCAGTGAGCTGCCTCTATTTTTTAAATTGCATTTATTTACTAGCAAGCTGGTCTCGCTTTGCTCGACATTTTTAATTCTAAGAGAGACAAAACTCAAATAGAATTTGAAAATCCAAGAAAATATTTTAAAGACTTGGTCTTCACTTGTTTAAATAAATTCATTTATTTTTTTACTTTGCTTCCTATAACTTTCAGAAAGACAATTTTAGAGAAAAAATACAATATATAAAATATAAAAATAATTTTAGGATTTTTAAACACATATACCTTTTTACCTTTTAAATTCCTTCCTCTTCTTTCCTGACAATTTAAATTAATGTTCAAGTAAATTTATTTTTTTTATTGTAAAGAATAATAAATACATTTTAATTTAATTCTTAATTTTAGCTTCTGTTTTTTCGACAAAGAATATTTGTGAAATATTTCTTCAAACTTATTATGATTAAAATTCAAAACAATTATTCTGGGAAATCTAGAAAATCTGTAGAATCAAACTTAAATCTTATTTCAAAGTGTTTTGAATTTCTTTTAAAACATTTTTTCTGGAAAATCTAGAAGAAATAATGATTTGTCTTTGTTAGAAATATAGCTTGGTCCAATTTGTTATATATTCTAACAAAGTGCAGATTGGATTTTAACCTATTAAAACATGTCATCAAAATTCTAAAATTAATCTTAATCAGGAAAAATTACTAATGATGTTCCGTAAATTATTTTTTAAATTTTTTCCAAAAGATTTGAATTAGCTAGTTTTTCTCTTCTTTTTTTCGGTTTAATTTTGAATTTTAAATTTTAAAGAGTCGAAATTGAAGATAAACTATGTTTCAAAATTTAATTTTCATTTTTTTTCGTGTTTTCTCCTCTTTTAAACCGTTCAATTAAGTGTTTTATTCATCATTTATTCTCTACAGAAAACCTACAACACACTAGTTAACAGCACGCAATGCCAGGCTTCCCACTAACTGACAAAGAAACAGATAACAGATTTGGTGTCCAGTTCAAAGTGTGACATGATTTATTTAAAAATTTGAGAGTTGACTTTTGTATTTTACATGAGTTATTATTTGTACAAACATGGTGCAAAGTAATTCATGATTTGTTAAAAAATGTTAGTGGCTAGCTAGTTAAAATGGGATATTGTGATTTCACAAGACTGTCTTAGAAGTGATCATTTGAAAATGTTCAATTTGAAAAATGTGCACTTAGAGAAAATATAAAAATAAAGTGTTGCATATTGATATTTATCTGTTTCTGTATACAAACCCCGTTTCCATATGAGTTGGGAAATTGTGTTAGATGTAAATATAAACGGAATACAATGATTTGCAAATCCTTTTCAACCCATATTCAATTGAATGCATTACAAAGACAACATATTTGATGTTCAAACTCATAAACTTTTTTTTTTTTTTTGCAAATAATCATTAACTTAGAATTTCATGGCTGCGACACGTGCCAAAGTAGTTGGGAAAGGGCATGTTCACCACTGTGTTACATGGCCTTTCCTTTTAACAACACTCAGTAAACGTTTGGGAACTGAGGAGACACATTTTTTAAGCTTCTCAGGTGGAATTCTTTCCCATTCTTGCTTGATGTACAGCTTAAGTTGTTCAACAGTCCGGGGGTCTCCGTTGTGGTATTTTAGGCTTCATAATGGGCCACACATTTTCAATGGGAGACAGGTCTGGACTACAGGCAGGCCAGTCTAGTACCCACACTCTTTTACTATGAAGCCACGTTGATGTAACACGTATCTTGGCATTGTCTTGCTGAAATAAGCAGGGGCGTCCATGGTAACGTTGCTTGGATGGCAACATATGTTGCTCCAAAACCTGTATGTACCTTTCAGCATTAATGGCGCCTTCACAGATGTATAAGTTACCCATGCCTTGGGCACTAATACACCCCCATACCATCACAGATGCTGGCTTTTCAACTTTGCACCTATAACAATCCGGATGGTTCTTTTCCTCTTTGGTCCGGAGGACACGACGTCCACAGTTTCCAAAAACAATTTGAAGTGGACTCGTCAGACCACAGAACACTTTTCCACTTTGTATCAGTCCATCTTAGATGAGCTCAGGCCCAGCGAAGACGACGGCGTTTCTGGGTGTTGTTGATAAACGGTTTTCGCCTTGCATAGGAGAGTTTTAACTTACAGATGTAGCGACCAACTGTAGTTACTGACAGTGGGTTCCTGAAGTGTTCCTGAGCCCATGTGGTGATATCCTTTACACACTGATGTCGCTTGTTGATGCAGTACAGCCTGAGGGATCGAAGGTCACGGGCTTAGCTGCTTACGTGCAGTGATTTCTCCAGATTCTCTGAATCCTTTGATGATATTACGGACCGTAGATGGTGAAATCCCTAAATTCCTTGCAATAGCTAGTTGATAAAGGTTTTTGTTAAACTGTTCAACAATTTGCTCAGGCATTTGTTGACAAAGTGGTGACCCTCGCCCCATCCTTGTTTGTGAATGACTGAGCATTTCATGGAATCTACTTTTATACCCAATCATGGCACCCACCTGTTCCCAATTTGCCTGTTCACCTGTGGGATGTTCCAAATAAGTGTTTGATGAGCATTCCTCAACTTTATCAGTATTTATTGCCACCTTTCCCAACTTCTTTGTCACGTGTTGCTGGCATCAAATTCTAAATTTAATGATTATTTGCAACAGAAAAAATATTTATCAGTTTGAACATCAAATATGCTGTCTTTGTAGCATATTCAACTGAATATGGGTTGAAAAGGATTTGCAAATCATTGTATTCCGTTTATATTTACATCTAACACAATTTCCCAATTCATATGGAAACGGGGTTTGTATATTTATTGTGAGAAATCATTAAGATGATCAGTGTTTCCACAAAGATAAATATAATTAATTATTAATAATAACATAGAGTTAAAGGTAAATTGAGCAAATTGGCTTTTTCTGGCAATTTATTTAAGTGTGTATCAAACTTGTAGCCCTTCGCATTAATCAGTACCCAAGAAGTAGCTCTTGGTTTCAAAAAGGTTGGTGACCCCTGCTCTACTGTATGTGATTCCAAACATTTAGGTTTGTTTTTGTGCCAAAATATATAGATAACTTAATATCCATCCATCCATTTTCTACCGCTTGTCCCTCTTGGGGTCACGGGGGTGGCTGGAGCCTATCCCAGCTGCATTCGGGCGGAAGGCGGGGTGCACCCTGGACAAGTCGCCACCTCGTGGCAGACAACTCAATACTTGATGTGTGAAAAGAAGACTGCATGCATTTGTAAAATAAATGTGTTTGTGTTTCTAGGCCCTTCCATACGTTTGCCTGCTCATCGCAATGCTCTTCTTCATCTATGCCATCATTGGAATGCAGGTGAGTTGTATGGAATGGTAATTAAGGATACATTCCCGTAGTATAGTTTTGGATACAATTCAAGCCAAGGGTTTTTTGGATTGTAATGTTTTTAGACCAGGGGTGTCAAACGTACGGCCCGGGGGCCGGGTCAGCCCCGCGAACAGTGTTTTATCCGGCCCGCGGGATGAGTTTGCTAAGTATAGAAATTTAACTTAACTTAATAGCTAACCTGAAATTTTTGAATGAAAGAAACCGCTGTTCAAAATGTGTCCACTGGATGTCGCAATAGCAATTCTTTGTATCTTTGTAGATGATGCTACATATGTACAAAATAAACCACATGTTAGTGCACCAGTTCAGGAAAATGAGCAAATTACATAAATAACTGTGGAGGGGCGCGTGGCCTGAAGGGCCTGCAGCGAAGCGGGGTGTGCCAGGATCGGCCTCGAAGTCAGCTACAAGTGATTAGATAACAAGGCCCCGGTGGGCCATCTACGCACCTGTCTGTGACTTCGAGGCCGATCCTGGCACACCCCGCTTCGCTGGAGGCCCGCAGGCCACGCCCCCCTCCACAATAACATACTGTAATATGATTTTGATATCATTTTTTGATCTTGGTAGATTGAAAATTAACATATGTTGACTGATTAACATTATCACATAATTCATTCAGAAAGTATAAATAACGACAAATAAAGGTAGAAAACTATTAACCGCAGCATGTAAGTGTAAAAAAAAACATCAACAACATTATGATTTGTACAATTTCAGAATATGCTTGTTCTATTTTTTTAAACTAAGAACACAATCTGAAGTTGTCTTTATTTTTATTTTTATCCATCTAAAATGAGTTTGACACCCCTGTTTTTGACCTTTTAGTTAAAATTATCGTCAGTGAGATGGTGTTTTGAAGAGCTCCACTACATCACAATAGTTACATTAAGCTCTTGACTGAAGCAACTTTACGTGTTTTATATGGTTCAATCTCGCTGTAGGTTTTTGGTAACATTGAGCTGAACGAGGAGACCGCTATAAATCACCACAACAACTTCCAGACCTTTTTCCAGGCTTTAACGCTTCTTTTCAGGTGAACAAACTTCCATGTTGCTCACGTTCAGCGTGTGCGTGCGCTCCATTTACGTTTCTGTCGTTGTGTGTATATTGCAGGAGTGCCACAGGTGAAGCCTGGCATGAGATCATGCTCGCTTGTCTCAGTAATCGGTCGTGTGATAAACTCTCAGGAAATACAGGGAAGGAGTGCGGAAGTGACTTTGCCTACTTCTACTTTGTCTCCTTCATTTTCCTTTGCTCCTTCTTGGTCAGTACTGCTCTTTGGACACTCTAATTCTGTATTTCTATGCACAATTTACAACCATAACCAGACAAGTGGTACAGTGGAACCTGCTTAGGTTGACAACCCGCCTACAGTATGTCAACAACCCGTCTAATTTGACAAACCGTCTCAAGTCGACAAGCCACATGTGTCGACAACCCATCTAAGTCAACTAAAGTCTTAAGTCGACAACTCACCTTATATTGACAACTCGTCTACGTTGAGGTGAAATTCAAACAATTAGAATAACCTACAAAGTTTGTTTATTCCAGCAATTAGATTTACAAGGTGGAACTAATGTGACATAGGCTCTGCGGAGGGAGATGTAGCCAGCGCTGCCTGCAGGAGCAAAAGTCACCGCCTCTGTCCATGGTGCTGAGGACAGAGCACCATCAGACGGGGGGCGTGGCAGTGCTGACGGCGAGACACAGCTGGCAGGTGATTAGATTTCACAGGTGGTACGTGTTAATCTAATCATCTGTTGTCTTTAACAGTAAGCGGCCGGGAGCAGGGGGGGAGAGAGGATACGGACGTGACTGAAATGTCACGTTCTACTAGGAGGGAAAACTTTTGTTGACAACATTATCATTAATAACCTTGTTAAACCTGCACGCTCGATTCCGGTGCCGTGTCTGACAGTGGGACCGCTAGGAAAGCGACTTCCACAGGCTCATAACTGCAACTCAAGATATTTCAAGCCGTCTTTTGATATAATTTGGATTATTATGGTTTACAGTTTATAAAACCTCAAATTGAAAATCTTACAAAAGTTGGGTTTCTTGAAAACTCTAAGCCATGATCATTAAAATTATAACAATAAAGGCTTGATATATTTCTGTTATGTCTCGGCAAGAATGAGGACTCAGTTGCAGACGGGGAACGATTGACGCAGGCTTTTATTCTGCAGTTTCTATGAACTCTCTTCAGACAGAGTGAATAAACAAATGGCTATAGACTCCAGACTCGATACACTAGATTATCAATCAAAAGAAACCTAGAACAGGACGCAAAACAACAGAAAATCACTCCTGAGGGAAGAAAAATGGCGATAGCAAAATCTACACCAGGGGTAGGGAACCTATGGCTCTCGAGCCAGATGTGGCTCTTTTGATGACTGCATCTGGCTCTCAGATAAATCTTAGCTGACATTGCTTAACACGATAAGTGATGAATAATTCCGCTGGTAATCACAGTGTTAAAAAAAACGTTCAAAATATAAAACATTCTCATGCATTTGAATCCATCCATCCGTTTGTCTACCGCACCTGTTCAAGAAGTCGCATTAATGGTAAGAAGTAGAGATGCTTTAAAATGTAATATCAGAAATTATCGGTATCGGTTTCATAATTATTGGTATTGGTTTGAAAAAGTAAAATTTATGACTTTTTAAAACGCCGCTGTGTACACGGACGTAGGGAGAAGTACGGAGCGCCAATAATCCTTAAAAGACACTTCCTTTGCGTGCCGGCCCAGTCACATAATATCTATGACTTTTCACAGTCACAAGTGAATGCAAATCATACTTGGTCAACAGCCATACAGGTTACACTGAGGTTGGCCGTATAAACAACTTTAACACTTACAAATATGCGCCACACTGTAAACCCACACCAAACAAGAATGACAAACACATTTCGGGAGAACATCCGCACCGTAACACAACATAAACACAACAGAACAAATACCCAGAACCCCTTGCAGCACTAACTCTTCCGGGACACTACAATATACACCCCCGCTACCCATTTCCCCCCACCTCAACCCCGCCCACCTCAACCTCCTCATGCTCTCTCAGGGAGAGCATGTTCCAAATTCCAAGCTGCTGTTTTGAGGCATGTTAAAAAAAAATGATGCACTTTGTTGGTATTTTTTTCCATGACTTGAGTTGATTTATTTTGGAAAACCTTGTTACATTGTTTAATGCATCCAGCGGGGCATCACAACAAAATTAGGCATACTAATGTGTTAATTCCACGACTGTATATATCGGTATCGGTTGATATCGGTATCGGTAATTAAGAGTTGGACAATATCGGAATATCGGATACCGGTAAAAAAGCCATTATCGGACATCTCTAGTAATTGTTATTGGTTAGCTTCAGAATAACAATGTTATTAAAAAGAATAAGAGATGTAATATACTCTAAAAATGTTGGTCTTACTTAAAAAATGCAGTCATTTAGTTGTATTCAGTGTTAAAACATATTATATGGCTCTCACGGAAATACATTTTAAAATTATTTGGCTTTCATGGCTTTCTCAGCAAAAAAGGTTCCCGACCCCTGATCTCCACTGATCTAATAACAAAAAAACAACAATCTATGATTAGCTACTCCAAAAGAAAATCACTCACGAAGAGGACACAACAAGCTATCAATAGAAACTACACTATAAAGACCTAAGAAAACTACAAATTAAAGTGCTCCAAGAGGAGAGAAAAAAGAAGGCAGATCACTATGAAATTAGCTCAAAAAAACTGACCACTTTAACAAATCAAAATCACCCTTCTTCAGAGGGTACAAATAATTCAAGGAATAAAGCAAGGCAATACCTAGCGACGTGGACAAGACTGGAAGACGGCTGGAGGTACACGACGAGACAATATACTCTGGCAACAAGACAGGGGAAGACGAGGACTATATACACATGAGGGAGGGTGACACAGGTGGGCATAATCAGGCAATCAGGAGAGACATCAGACCGGTGACACAGGAGAAAGGGCAAGTGGCCAGAAACGGAAGGA
The DNA here is from genome assembly GCF_033978685.3 of Nerophis lumbriciformis. NCBI lineage: Eukaryota > Metazoa > Chordata > Actinopteri > Syngnathiformes > Syngnathidae > Nerophis > Nerophis lumbriciformis. The sequence continues at coordinate 29,045,626 of NC_084567.2, read as the reverse complement.
GGATTAGACTTTCAACATAAAACCGGAAGTTCGCCAGACAACCCCAAAATAGGACTTCCCTCACCGCGGTGTGACATATTCACTATGAATATAACGAGTTTATATCACATATTAGTTTTACATTTTAAGTTGAATTTCTGACATGAATGAACTTTTGCACGATATTAAAAAATGTTGAGTTTCACCTGTATGTCAACAATCTGTCTAAGTCGACAACCCATCAAAATTGACAATCGGGCAATGTCGACATCCTGTCTATGTAGACAATCCATGCAAATGAGAACGACCTGGTGTGCCTGAACAAAAGACGGTCAGGTAATCAGGCAAACCCGTTTCACGGCCATCAACCTGTCAGCACACTGCTACCCCAAACAAAATCCTCTAATCTCGACCCTCTAATCACAATATATGAAACCAGCGCTTAAACTAAATCCCTAATTGAAATAAATTTGCCAAATATGACAGCCAGTTCCACCTGGCTAAACAAGAACTAAGAGACAAAAAAAACACCACCACCAAGGATTGTTAGTGAGCGAGCTGAGCAGAGAGAGCAGCGAGCTCAACTAAAGGCTAGCAGACCACCAATCCCATCAATCTTTCTAGCCAATGTTCAGTCTGTGGACGACAAAATGCACATTTTATACTTGAGACTGTGTGCTTCAAGGGAGATGAGGAACTGTTATGCGATTTGTCTGACGGAAACATGGCTTAAGGACAGCATGCCTGACTTAGCTTTCCAAACTGACGGACTACCGCTTTTCCGGAGTGACCAAGACTTCCAATCAGGGAAAAAACGCGGTGGTCTCTGTTTTTATGTCAACAAAGGATGGTGTACAAAATGTTGACTTATAGGAAGCTACTGCTCCAAAAAATATAGCATTTGACTATCTGCCTCTTGAGTTCACAGCTGTGTCCGTGACCATTGTGTACATCCCACTGGGTGCCAATGCTAACTGGAGCTACATTAAACCATTAGCTCTCTGAATAATTAGCACCCAGTGGCATTTCATGTGGTTGCAGGTGACTTTAACCACGTAAAACTGACGGACACCCTTCCTAGATTCCAACAGATTGTCACCATTCCAACACGTGAGAATAACTCACTGGACGTTGTGTACACCAAGATACGCGGAGCATACAGAGCCCTCTTCTTTGACCACAACTCCACTGTGTTTGTCCCTGCAAGCAGCCCTCACTCTGAAAGAACTGGTCATTAACCTCCATCTGTGTCACTGAATCCTCACCAGTATGCCTACAGTGGCCCACTCAGCCTTCACCCTCCTACATCAACCTGTTCTTCCTGGACTCCACCTGCGCCTTCAACACCATCATCCCATAGACCCTGATGAACAACAGGACATGTTAAGGCTGAGTCCCTAACGGGGGGACTGGGTCCTGGACTTTCTGAACAACAAACGACAGAGTGTCAGGATCCACAACACTGTCTCCTCTTCCATCTCCTTAGCACTGACTCCCCCGAAAGGATGTCTGCTGAGCCCCTTCTTCTTTCTACTACTGACTAATGACTGCACTGCTAAACACACCAGCTCTTTTATTTTGAAGTTAGCGGACGACACAGCAGTAGTGGGACGCATCCCAGACAATGATGAGTCCGAGTACAAAGAGGAGGTAGAACATCTGGTGGATTGGTACAAAAGCAGCAAACTTTGCATCAATGAAAAAGATACCAAGTTAACGGTGGTGGAAGGTCATAAATCACCTTCCTCTCTGCACATCTGAGAAGCAGATGTGGAAATGGTCTCCAGCTTCAGATATCTTGGGGTTCATCCATCAAGGGACCGTACTTGGAGCCACAACACTTCCTGTCTGCTCAATAAGGCACACTATTGTCTCTACTTCCTCAGGAGGCTGTGGTGTGCTGGACTGGGGAGCTCCATCTTCAGGAGCTTCAACAGATGTGTGGTGGAGCGCACCCTCAGCACCAGCATAACGGTGTGGCACAGAGCCTGCACGGCTGAAGAAAGGAAGGCACTGCAGAGGGTGTTGAAAGCTGCTCAGAAGACGGTGGAGAGTTTCCTTCCCACCACCACAGTCATCTTCATCAGCAGATGCATTAAGAGGTCTCTCTGCATCACCAAGGATCCCAAGCACCCTGCACACGCTCTCTTTAAATCCCTCACTTTAGGCAGGAGGCTGCAGAGCATCCAGAGAAAATCCACCAGACTGAGAACAGTTCCTTTCGACTGTTAGATTGAGAAACTCCAATTGGTGCTCTGTTCCAATCCCCCACCCCTATCCCTGCATGAGGAACACTTAACTTACTTATGAGTAACAATTGTTCTTCGATGTTATTGTTTCTATATTGGGACGGCGTGGCGCAGTGGAAGAATGGCCGTGCGCGACCCGAGGGTCCCTGGTTCAATCCCCACCTAGTACCAACCTCGTCATGTCCGTTGTGTCCTGAGCAAGACACTTCACCCTTGCTCCTGATGGGTGCTGGTTAGCGCCTTGCATGGCAGCTCCCTCCATCAGTGTGTGAATGTGTGTGTGAATGGGTAAATGTGGAAGTAGTGTCAAAGCGTTTTGAGTACCTTGAAGGTAGAAAAGCGCTATACAAGTACAACCCATTTATCATTTATTTATATTCTATTTGCATTACAAGATAACAACTAATTTTTTTAAATTCTGTTCTATTTTATAATTATTCCTAATTACCTATGCTCTTCTCAACCTACTCTATGTATATTGTATTTATTGTATTATTATGTACATACCATTGTTCTTGTGATACTCATTGGGCTAAATCTGGGACCCCATGTACTCGATTTCATGCCATGTCATATCTATCATGTATGCTGTTATGACAATAAAGTTCCTTGAATCCTTGAATAAGGAACAATGAAAACTGAAAAATCTAATACAAAATATGCACAATTTGAGAAATATGATGTCAACAAACGGTGTTAGCTTCAAAATCCCTTATTATAGCCCTTTATTTTAAATTGTTATGACAGTTGTCAATCGCTCTTTTTTGTTTTCCATTTTGGTAATATTGATGACCGCTTAAGTCAACTTGAGTCAGCCAGTTCAGACATAAACAGGTTCCACTGTATTCAAGTACAAAACCCAAAACCAATGAAGTTGGCACATTGTGTAAATGGTAAATAAAAACAGAATACAATGATTTGCAAATCATTTTCAACCTATATTCAATTGAATAGACTGCAAAGACAAGATATTTAATGTTCAAACTGAGAAACTTAATTTTTTTTGCAAATAATCAGTAACTTAGAATTGAATGGCAGCAACACATTGCAAAAAAGTTGGCACAGGGGCATTTTTACCACTGTGTTACATGGCCTTTCCTTTTAACAACACTCAGTTAACAGTTGGGAACTGAGGAGACCCATTTTTGAAGCTCTTCAGGTGGAATTATTTCCCATTCTTGCTTGATGTACAGCTTAAGTTGTTCAACAGTCTCCGTTGTGGTATTTTAGGCTTCATATTGCACCTGTGTTGCTCCAAAACCTGTATGTACCTTTCAGCATTAATGGTGCCTTCACAGATGTGTAAGTTACCCATGCCTTGGGCACTAATACACCCCCATACCATCACAGATGCTGGCTTTTGAACTTTGCGCCTCGAACAGTCCGGATGGTTCTTTTCCATTGGTCCGGAGGACACAACGTCCACAGTTTCCCCCAAAAAATTGAAATCTGGACTCATCATGCCGTTTCAGACTCGTTTCTGGGTTTTCTTGATAAATGGCTTTCGCTTTGCATAGTAGAGTTTTAACTTGCACTTACAGATGTAGCGAAGAACTGTAGTTACTGACAGCGGTTTTCTGAACTGTTCCTGAGCCCATGTGGTGATATCCTTTACACACTGATGTCGCTTCTTAATGCAGCACCGCCCGAGGGATCCAAGGTCAGGGGCATTGCCGCTTACGTGCAGCGATTTCTCAAGATTCTCTGAACCTTTTGATGATATTACGGACCGTAGATGGTGAAATACCTAAATTCCTTGCAATAGCTCGTTTAGAAATGTTGTTCTTAAACTGTTCGACAATTTGCTCACGCATTTGTTCACAAAGTGGTGACCCTCGCCCCATCCTTGTTTGTGAATGACTGAGCATTTCATGGAAGCTGCTTTTATACCCAATCATGGCACCCACCTGTTCCCAATTAGCCTGTTCACCTGTGGGATGTTCCAAATAAGTGTTTGATGGGCATTCCTCAACTTTCTCAGTGTTTTTTGCCACCTTTCCCAACTTCTTTGTCACGTGTTGCTGGCATCAAATTCCAAATGAGCTAATATTTGCAGTGTATTCAGTTGAATATAAGTTGAAAAGGATTTGCAAATCATCGTATTCTGTTTTTATTTATGATTTACACAACGTGCCAACTTCACTGGTTTTGGGTTTTGTAGCTTGATATGGTGAGCAGGACTTCTCTGAACGTTGTTTTTCTCTACTTGATCGTAATTCTATGTTTATTTTCATTGACTAGATGTTAAATCTTTTTGTCGCCGTCATCATGGATAACTTTGAGTACCTGACCAGAGATGCCTCCATTCTGGGCCCACATCACCTTGACGAGTTCATCCGCGTTTGGGCCGAGTATGACCCTGCTGCCTGGTAGGTGCTTCTACTGTTTGTTGTTGCCATGTCATGCTTCAAGAGGGGGATTTGCTTAAGGCCTCTGAGTTCCAGACAAATTATTTAATGTCATGAAGTCGGAAGGAGCTAAATCACATTTTAGCAGCAGGGTGAAAGACATAAAGCCTTAGCTCTGTGCAAGCTTGTTAGAGTGACAAACCCCACGCTTTCATGACAGAGCCTGGTAAATCCAGTGACTCATTACCTACCCAACACTCTAAAAGTGCTCCATCAGTCTCGAGGATGTGAAGGGAACACATTTCTTCCAATTGGTGGGATAATACAAATGTTGTTTTCACAATTATCCATATAAAGAGGAGCAAACTAAACTGGGCAGGTGCTTTGTTCCACTGTACATTTTCAAATGGATAAGTTTTATGTCAAGTTATGTACAGTCAAAGCTGTTTATAGTGACCACTTAAAGGGGAACATTATCACCAGACCTATGTAAGCGTCAATATATACCTTGATGTTGCAGAAAAAAGACTATATATTTTTTTAACCGATTTCCGAACTCTAAATGGGTGAATTTTGGCGAATTAAACGCCTTTCTAGTATTCGCTCTCGGAGCGATGACGTCCCAACGTGACGTCACATCGGGAAGCAATCCGCCTTTTTCTCAAACACCGAGTCAAATCAGCTCTGTTATATTCCGTTTTTTCGACTGTTTTTCGTACCTTGGAGACATCATGCCTCGTCGGTGTGTTGTCGGAGGGTGTAACAACACGAACAGGGACGGATTCAAGTTGCACCAGTGGCCCAAAGATGCGAAAGTGGCAAGAAATTGGACGTTTGTTCCGCACACTTTACCGACGAAAGCTATGCTACGACTGAGATGGCAAGAATGTGTGGATATCCTGCGACACTCAAAGCAGATGCATTTCCAACGATAAAGTCAAAGAAATCTGCTGCCAGACCCCCATTGAATCTGCCGGAGTGTGTGAGCAATTCAGGGACAAAGGACCTCGGTAGCACGGCAAGCAATGGCGGCAGTTTGTTCCCGCAGACGAGCGAGCTAAACCCCCTGGATGTCTTGGCTCACACCGTCCCTTATGCCACCGAAGATGATCAAGAGAAGAATATCGACCCTAGCTTCCCTGGCCTGCTGACATCAACTCCAAAACTGGACAGATCAGCTTTCAGGAAAAGAGCGCGGATGAGGGTATGTCTACAGAATATATTAATTGATGAAAATTGGGCTGTCTGCACTCTCAAAGTGCATGTTGTTGCCAAATGTATTTCATATGCTGTAAACCTAGTTCATAGTTGTTAGTTTCAACAAACAAACACATACCAATCGTTGGTTAGAAGGCGATTGCCGAATTTGTCCTCGCTTTCTCCCGTGTTGCTGGCTGTCGTGTCGTTTTCGTCGGTTTCGCTTGCATACGGTTCAAACCGATATGGCTCAATAGCTTCAGTTTCTTCTTCAATTTCGTTTTCACTACCTGCCTCCACACTACAACCATCCGTTTCAATACATGCGTAATCTGTTGAATCGCTTAAGCCGCTGAAATCCGAGTCTGAATCCGAGCTAATGTCGCTATAGCTTGCTGTTCTATGCGCCATGTTTGTTTGAGTTGGCTTCACTATGTGACGTCACAGGAAAATGGACGGGTGTATATAACGATGGTTAAAATCAGGCACTTTGAAGCTTTTTTTAGGGATATTGCGGGATGGGTAAAATTTTGAAAAAAACTTCGAAAAATAAAATAAGCCACTGGGAACTGATTTTTAATGGTTTTAACCATTCTGAAATTGTGATAATGTTCCCCTTTAAGGTAAACAGCAAAAGTAACCACTATAGACAGGTGACTACTTTACGCAGGTTGCCATGACGAACTTACATGTTTGACATTATGGAAGAAAGCACAACATAATTCATACTGTTGTGGTTGTACGTTAATATTACAAGTTTACCCTAAAAAGAGTAAACAATTAAAAAATAATAATACAATTCCACTGATTGCATATAAACAAATTTCTTTTTTTTATTTTATAATGTTTTTTCCTAATTTATATACCAAATAATACTGTATATTGCAAAAAATAGTCAGAATTTAACATTTGAAATCTGAATGAATTGTCACCCTAAGAATTGGAATCGGTATGAATAGTAAACATTCCAAACAACACTAAAAATTAGCACTTAAATCTGATCCCTCTTTTTTAGCGAGACCAAGTAAAACATGTCGCCATCTTCCACTGTGAACCTTTTTCCCTGTTTGTTTTTCTTGGTGGTAGAAATGTATTGAATATCAAGAATAATCAAGTTATCGATTAAAACACAGTTAATAGCCTTAAACCTTTTAGGGAAAATAGTTAAAATAGACAATGATTTTTCAAATGGCATTTATTCTTTCTTCTTATAAATGCACATACAATTACAATTGCACGTTTACAATCAGAGCATCACTATTTATTACTTAAATAAATAAAAAAAAGAGTTAAAATGTAGGATCTGAGCCGAGGATGTCGTTGTGGCTTGTGCAGCTCTTTGAGACACTCGTGATTTAGGGCTATATAAGTAAACTTTGATTGATTGATTGATTGATAAAATGAAAACCTGTGTAGCAGAAAACAAGGAAATAGATAATAAATAAAGAATCAAAAAAACTAAAATACTCTGATGAAGTATGATAAATTGGTGACAATGTATTCAATAATTTAACGCATATATATTTGTAAAGGTATTCATTGATTTTTGTACGAACATCTTGCATTAACATACAAACTGTAGATGCTAACATGTCTTCACATGTGAGTGAACACAGCATTTGTTATGCAAGTCAAACATCTAAGATGGCATTAGTTTACAAAGTAGATGCTCTTTTTGTTTGCTGCTCTTAAATATACTAGATCCTTTCTGGTTATGTTGTATTACTGATGTTGGGACATTGTGAAATGCTTACTCCGTTTGACATTGCAAACATTTCACCACAATGGCTGTCTTTTTCATTTTTAATTGATCACAAAACCTTGGACAGCTTCTCAAATCTTCTTTGGGCCCCTTGCTCTCTTTCCACCTTGCCGTTGTTTTGTCTGAGATCCATCGCTCTCATCACTTCACTGTTCCTAACACATATACACACACACACACACACACACACACACACACACACACACACACACACACACACACGCACGCACGCACACCTTCTTGAGACCTCCGAAAAATGCCTACCTCTTTAGAACCACCCTTTCTAGATATATAAAGATTTGTATTTACAACATTAATATTATATACATACTATGCAAATATAAAAAAGCTTGTTGTGAAAAATGAGTTGGAATTTCACAAGAAAAAGGTCACAGTTTTACAGGAAAAACTTTTTTTTGGCAGTATTATAATAAAAGTCGTAATTTTACTCAACGCAAGTCAACAATTTACAAGAAAAACTGAACATGTGTGCAACATTATGATAAAATTTGGAATTTTACTCAATAACAGTCGCAGTTTTACAAAAAAAAGCTTAACATTTTGGCAATTTTATGAAAGGAGTCGTAATTTTACTCAACAAAAGTCACAATTTTATTAGAAAACTTTTACATTTTGGCAATATTATAATAATATTTAGAATTTTTACTTGGCAAAATTATGACAAAAGTCATAATTTTACTCAAAAAATGTTTTTTTTACAAGAACAACAAAAAAATTGGCACTATTGTGATACAAGTTAAGTTATAAGACAAATGTCACCATTTTGCATTAAAAAGTAATAATTTTACATAAAAAAGTAATAATTTTACATAAAAAAGTAATTATTTTACGAGAAAAATATTGAAATATTACAGAAACAGAAAGAATATGAGAAATTGTTCCCAATTTTATATTAAAAAAAGTCGACACATTGTGAGAAAAAGACTGCTTTTAGTTAATATCTTTATTTATTTATTTATTGTTTGTAATTGGTTTTTAATCTTCATTGTTTACTTCAAGTTATTACAGTATGTCTCTATATACATATTTATTTTATTTTTTGTATTAATTTTGGCGAAAGGGGGCGCATTTCAATTTCTTACACACACTTGTTATTACATATGCACTTCAAATTTTTACACACAGTTGTTATTTCAGATGTTGACCAGAGGGGGAGCACTTTTAAAACCCATCCATCCATCCATTTCCTACCGCTTATTCCCTTTGGGATCGCGGGGGGCGCTGGAGCCTATCTCAGCTACAATCGGGCGGAAGGCGGGGTACACCCTTGACAAGTCGCCACCTCATCGCAGGGCCAACACAGATAGACAGACAACATTCACACTCACATTCACACACTAGGGCCAATTTAGTGTTGCCAATCAAAACCGACACAGTCAATTTGAAAAATCCTTCCTTTTTCGGAACACCCTAATTTAGATAGATTTCACCACCAGGGGTGCAAATGAGACATTCTGTATTAGATACAATGGTTTCCCCTATTGGGACCATGGTTTCGGTCCTAACTTGTTCACCGGTCCTTGTTGATGTCTCAAGAAGGGTAGATATACAAGAACACACACACACACACACACACACACACACACACACACACACACACACACACACACACACACACGAAGGCCACATCACCCACAGCACGACCTGTATCACCAATAGGATACCACTTTCATGCGTGCTCTATTGGAGCAGTTTTGCGGAAACAATGTCTGTGTATCTTACTCATCCAAGCAACAAAATGCAAATAGAAGCTTTTTTTGTGATCAAATTAATTGTTGTTGCAAAATATTCACAAAAACTTTCATTGAAAATGGGATCATACAAAAAGTGGGGGCGTAAGAAAAGCAAGGTCCCTCTGTATTGTGCTCAAATCTGTTGTTTGTACTCATCCTATTCATTGCTGAGGTCCTCAGCCTGAAGACTAACACTATTAATCATGTCTTATCTTTTGCAGTGGAAGGATATGCTATCAAGATATGTACAAATTGTTGCGTTTTATCTCACCTCCCCTGGGCCTGGGGAAGAAGTGTCCAAGCAGGGTGGCCTATAAGGTTTGCGCTCACTCACAGTCCTTTTGTCTTCAAAGGGAACTGTGATGATTTGGACTGTGGAATGTCTGTTTTCCAAAAAAACAAACAATATTAGCATACATGCATACAAAATATGCATTGATCCCTTACTAACCACGCTGGCAGCTAACCCAGGCGAGTCCAGGAAACAATGCCACAAGCTAGGCTCATACAAAATACATATCATTTTGCATTTTAGATTAGTGCAATGTGTGCTTTGTTTCCACTTGGGTTACTGCTCATGTCTTTCAGCACAGTAAGGAGATAGAGGGCACCTTAAAAGAATACTCCACCTGCATGTCTGGAAAAAGTGAACATCAATAAGAATGTCACCACTTATGATAGGATATGTAAGCTCTACATTCAAAATGCTTACAAAATGATCATATGCACTGTTTCTCACAGTGTATTTGTGGCAGGGGGGTGCAAATGACATCATCATCCGATTTGCATGATTGGATCATGACACGTGTTTTTTGACTGATAGAGCAAAATAACATACCGTATTTTCCGGACCGTAGGGCGCACCGGATTATAAGGCGCACTGCCAATGAATGGTCTATTTTCGATCTTTTTTCATATAAAAGGCGCACTGGATTATATGGCGCACTGCCGATGAATGGTCTATTTTCGATCTTTTTTCATATATAAGGCGCACCGGATTATAGGTCCCATTAAAGGGGTCATATTATTTTTATTTTTTTCTAAATGGAAAACACTTCCTTGTGGTCTACATCAGTGGTCCCCAACCAACGGGCCGCGACCCGGTACCGGTCCGTGGATCGATTGGTACCGGGCCGCACAAGAAAAAAATAAAAATAAAATATTTATTTTTTATTTTTATTTTTTATTTTTTTTAAATTAAATCAACATAAAAAACACAAGATACACTTACAATTAGTGCACCAACACAAAAAACCTCCTTGCCCCATTTACATTCATTCACACTCATTTACACAAAAGGGTTGTTTCTTTCTGTTATTAATATTTATGGTTCCTACATTATATATCAATATAGATCAATACAGTCTGCAGGGATACAGTCCGTAAGCACACATGATTGTATTTTTTTATGACAAAAAAATAAATAAGAAATCACCCCCCCCAAATGGGACAAATTTTCAAGCGTTGACCGGTCCGCAGCTACAAAAAGGTTGGGGACCACTGGTCTACATAACATGTAATGGTGGTTCTTTGGTCAAAATGTTGCATAGATGATGTTTTACAGATCATCTTCAAGCCGCTTTCTGACAGTCGCTTCCGGATGCGCCGTTTTGTGGGCGGTCTTATTTGCCTTCTCCCCGTCATCTTTGTTGTAGCGGTGTAGCGTGCAAGGACGGGAGTGGAAGAAGTGTCAAAAGATGGAGCTAACTGTTTTAATGACATTCAGATTTGACTTAAATCAATAACGGAGCAGCATCTTCGCATCCGGAAAAAAACACACCGAAAGTGTGTCCCGTGAAAATCTGTCCGACCAGAACTCTAATAACTAAAGTTCTTTGGGTGAATAATGTAAACTCACTACACCGGTATGTTTTAGCGCTTTCATTGCGAGTTTACTGACAGATATAAGTAAGAACTTTACACTACTTTATATTAGAAATGGCAACAGCGGGGGATGAATGTCCCATAACAAGAAGATAGAGAAAAAGAAGAAGCTTATCAAGTATGGCGTCGGCACGGATTCAGGATTTATGAAGATCCCAAATACAGATCAGCAGTTACCTGAAGGTAAGAAAAGTTACTTTTGCATAATATTGCGAAACAAAACACCAGATAATATGTCTTACCTTATACACACACCATAATACTACTCATATGTTTAATGCGCCGATAATCCTTCAAGCGGTGCGGCTTCATAGCTTACCAAAGTCGTACTAAAACATTTAGATAGATTTTTGAGCGCCGTGTGTAATGTTCTATATTTTCAATGGAACATATAAAATTGTTTACTTGAGACCCATTGTAGTGCAGGCTACATTTATCTCTTATGTTTGACTGCCATCTACTGGTCACACTTATTTTTACACTACGTACCAAATAAAATAGCTTCGAGGGGGGTGAGCTCAACCAAAGTTATTCCTTATATTAGGCGCACCGGGTTATAAGGCGCACTGTTGAGTTTTGAGAAGAAAAAAAAAACATTTTAAGTGCACGTTATAGTCCGGAAAATACGGTACATAAAATGCAAAATGAATAGTACTAATCTGGCTCTAAAATTGTCTTACATTGAAGCCATTTTACCTGGATATATTATTCAGTAGAATCATTCATGTTTATACTTGTAAGCAGTACAAGTCTGCTATGAGGAGTATTCTTTTTACACAACCTGCTCTCTAATTTCTGATTCTGCTGGAGTTTGTCCACCCAACATTTCTGTTTAGGGAGTTCTACATCGCTTCCTCCCTAACATCTTAAATCCAACTTGGATTTCCACTTCATGATAACCTGGAAATCTTATTAACAAGGATTTCTGTGTCCCCTTCTCTTTCCACTCCTCCCTCTCCTTACCATTTTTTTTTATGTTTTTGTTTGTGGATGAAAACTTCCCGACCCCTTCCTTCCCCCACATCATGTCACCCACGGGAAATCTCCATTCCTTCCTCCATGGCCTCCTATTATCTTCTCTGTGGAAAAGCGGCCGCATGCCATATCGTGATATGTACGAGATGCTCCGAGACATGTCCCCTCCTCTAGGTTTGGGAAAGAAATGCCCACCCCGCATCGCCTATAAGGTAGAATCTCTTCCCCTTCATCTTTGCGTTCCCTTCTTCAATTGCTTCTGCTTCCCTGCGTCCGACTGTCACACCATCAAGTTGCTGTAATGTGTCACATTCACAATCTTCCGGAATGTCTCTTGTCCTCCTGTAAGACGCCATGAGAGTGCCATGCTTTGTGGAGGTTTCTTGACATTTATTTGTAGTCAGACTATATTAGCTCATTTTCCTTGTGGAGATTAAAGTGTGTCGTTTTATGTAAACAAAACAAAAAAGATTTGGAAACAAAATAAATAGACTTGAAATTAAGAAAAATCACCTCGGATTCAGGAGGAACAGTGTGGTTTTTTTCATCCTGATCGTGGCACTGTGGACCAGCTCTATACTCTCGACAGGGTCCTTGAGGGTGCATGGGAGTTTGCCCAACCAGTCTACATGTGCTTTGTGGACTTGGTGAAGGCATTCGACCGTGTCCTTCGGGAAGTCCTGTGGGGAGTGCTCAGAGAGTATGGGGTATCGGACTGTCTGATTGTGGCGGTCCGCTCCATGTATGATCAGTGTCAGAGCTTGGTCCACATTGCCGGCAGTAATTCGGACCCGTTTCCAGTGAGTCCGCCAAGACTGCCCTTTGTCACCGATTCTGTTCATAACGTTTATGGACAGAATTTCTAGGCGCAGTCAGGGCGTTGAGGATTAGGTCTCTGCTTGTTGCAGAGGATGTGGTCCTGATGGCTTCATCTGGCCAGGATCTTCAGCTCTCACTGGATCAGTTCGCAGCTGAGTGTGAAGTGACTGGGATGAGAATCAGCACCTCCAATGCCGAGTCCATGGTTCTCGCCCAGAAAAGGGTTGAGTGCCATCTGCGGGTTGGGGAGGAGACCCTGCCCCAAGTGGAGGAGTTCAAGTACCTCGGAGTCTTGTTCACGAGTGAGGGAAGAGTGGATCGTTGGATCGACAGGCGGATCGGTGCGGCGTCTTTAGTAATGCGGACGCTGTATCGATCCGTTGTGGTGAACTGAGGCAAAGATCTTGATTTACCGGTCGATCTACGTTCCCATCCTCAACTATGGTCATGAGCTTTGGATTGGACCGAGATCACGGGTACAAGCGGCCGGAATGAGTTTCCTCTGTCGGGTGGCGGGTCTCTCCCTTAGAGATAGGGTGAGAAGCTCTGCCATCCGGGAGAAGCTCAAAGTAAAGCCGCTTCTCCTCCACACCGAGAGGAGCCAGATGAGGTGGTTCGGGCATCTAGTCAGGATGCTACCCGAACGCCTCCCTAGGGAGGTGTTTCGGGCATGTCCGACCGGTAGGAGGCCACGGGGAAGACCTAGGACACGTTAGGAAGACTATGTCTTCCGGCTGGCCTGGGAACGCCTCAGGATCCCCCGGCAGGAGCTGGACAAAGTGGCTGGGGAGAGGGAAGTCTGGGATTCCCTGCTTAGGCTTCTGCCCCCGGGGAAGAAGATGAATGGATGGATGGATTAAGAAAAATATATATTTTCAAATAAAAAAAGTTTTGATTGCAAATTGTTTTTTGCTTAATAATCCTTTTTTTTGTTACAAATAGTTTTCTGTTTTGTTTGAAAATCGTTTTTTAGGTTAAAGTTAAAGTTAAAGTACCACTGATAGTCACACACACACAATTGTGGTGAAATTACCCTCTGCATTTGACCCATCCCCTTGTTCCACCCCCTGGGAGGTGAGGGGAGCAGTGAGCAGCAGTGGTGGCTGCGCTCAAATCATTTTTTGGTTACAAAATCTTTTATTTTCTAGCAAATTGTTTTTTGTTACACATTTTTTTTTGGTTGCAATTAATCTTTTTTGTTTTAAATCTACTTTTGTTTGCAAATCGTTTTTGGGTTGCAATTTGTTTTCGATTTTGTTAAATGTTTTTTTTGGTAGCAAATCTTTATTTTGGTTTGCAAGGTCTTTTTTGGTTGCAAACATTTTTGTTACAAATCTTTTTTGGGCGTAAATGTTTGTTTTGGTTACAAAACTTTTTTTTAAATTAACAGTCAACTTCAATCTTGTGGACGGGCCTCTTCTGAACAATATGTCAGAAGCCTTTAGATTGGTCTGTCTCAAATGATGGGACTACCAAAGACTGGGATTGGGCTACACTGACCAATAAAAAGGCTTCTAACATATTGTTCAAAGAAAGACCCACCCACAAGATTGAAGTTGAATGTAACTTTAATATAGAGTTGTGGTCAAAAGTTTACATACACTTGTAAAGAACATAATGTCATGGCTGTCTTGAGTTTCCAATAATTTCTACAATTTTTATTTTTTTGTGATAGAGTGATTGGAGCACATACTTGTTGGTCACAAAAAACATTCATGAAGTTTGGTTATTTTATTAATTTATTATGGGTCTACTGAAAATGTGAGCAAATCTGCTGGGTCAAAAGTATACATACAGCAATGTTAATATTTGGTTACATGTCCCTTGGCAAGTTTCACTGCAATAAGGCGCTTTTGGTAGCCATCCACAAGCTTCTGCTTGAATTTTTGACCACTCCTCTTGACCAAATTGGTGCAGTTCAGCTAAATTTGTTGGTTTTCTGACGTGGACTTGTTTCTTCAGCATTGTCCACACGTTTAAGTCAGGACTTTGGGAAGGCCATTCTAAAACCTTCATTCTAGCCTGATTTAGCAATTCTTTTACCACTTTTGACATGTGTTTGGGGTCATTGTCCTGTTGGAACACCCAACTGCGCCTAAGACCCAACCTCCGGACTGATGATTTTAGGTTGTCCTGAAGAATTTGGAGGTAATCCTCCTTTTTCCTTGTCCCATTTACTCTCTGTAAAGCACCAGTTCCATTGGCAGCAAAACAGGCCCAGAGCATAATACTACCACCACCATGCTTGACGGTAGTTATGGTGTTCCTGGGATTAAAGGCCTCACCTTTTCTCCTCCAAACATATTGCTGGGTATTGTGGCCAAACAACAATTTTCCTCCAGAAGGTCTTATCTTTGTCCATGTGATGGGTACCAAAAAAAGTTTTGCAAAAAAACAATCTGTAACCAAAAAAAAAGATATACAACGAAAACAAACATTTTGTTTGATAATATATATATTTTTCAAATATTTTTTGGGGGGGTTTGCAAATTATTATTTATTTTTTATTTCAATTCCATATTTTGTTTGCATAAAAAGACACACATTATATCTCCGTAACTTAGCAGAAGGATCACATTATGCGATTATTATGTGATCCGAACATAGTAGGAGTCGAACACACAATGCAGCTCATCTCTATGACAGCTGTTTACCTAACGTGAGTTGTTCCAAAAAAAGCACACATTTTTTTTTGTTTACATTAACATCTGAAAGCAGTGTCGTCCCACTGGCACAGTAATTAAATACGTATTGTCGAATGTCATTTTCTGTTGTTGCGTTCTGCTCGTCTTCACCCTTCTGATGACTGCATCTTCTCATTTCAAAGGCTTTGTTTCCGCCCTATGCTCACTCATTGGGAATTCTAACGGCTCCCTTTTGTGATGTGTTGTTTTGTAGTGCAAAACTGCCGTCCCCTATTTTTTTGTTGTATGGTTTATCTTTGTTTCCCCACAATGTATGCTGACAAGCATGTATCGTCCTGTCTGCCTCACTATGAACATATGTACTGACTGAAATGTGCATGACAGAATGAGGTGCAACATTTCAATGAAGCCATGCATCGACGCAGTTACCAGTTAATGCATAAGCCTTTATTGAAGTCACATATGGCAATGTTTTCCAGAACATGGTTGTAGGTTTACTAAATAAAAAGCAGAATTTTGAAGGACGGGAAACTTACAATATTTGGCAAATTTTCAAAACTTTTTGAGACATTTTCATCCTTTGATATCATAAGAATGTACAGCCAGACATTGCGGATCCATAAATGTACCTTTCTGTATATCCCTAAAGAATATACAATTGCACCAGTTTATGTTGGACTGGCTGACTCGCGTCAACATACAGTTAGTAGTTGTTAACCTAGCCGAAACAAGCCAATGCTTGCACATAGGGATGGGGACAAGATTCTGTACTTTTGTAGGTCCAGGCCGAATTCCGCCGCTGCCACACTGCAAAAACTGAAATCTAAGTAAGATTAATTATCTCAAATAAGGGTGATATATGCTTAGATAATTCTTCTCACTAAGCAGATTTCATGTGTGTTTTACTTGTTTTAATGGTTTTGGTCCTAAATGATCTCAGTAAGATATTACAGCTTGTTGCTGAGATTTTATGACCTATATTGAGTAAAACATGCTTGAAACTAGAATATCAACTGTTGCAAAGCTGTGTCATCAACACTCACAAGTATAAAACTACTTTTTTAAAGTAATAATTTCTTATTTCAAGCATGTAAAAAAAAAAATCATGACTTTGACACTATTGTGTCTCATAATTAAAACAGATGACAGCCAAATGGACTTTGCTGTTTTATTTTCAATGAAACAATAGAAAATACGTACTCATATAGTAATACAGTTGTTATTAGTGAGAATATACTTTCTTTAAGGTATTTTTGAGTTCATTGAGGTTAGCTAATTTTACTTGTTTTGGAAAGTTTTGACAAGCCAAATTTTCTTGTTCTATTGGCAGATAATTTTGCTTAGTTTAAATAAAATACCCCTAATTTTTGTAAAAAAAAATTCTTGTTTTTGAACACTGACTTTTTGCAGTGCACCAGGATAAAATCAAACGGTAGCGTATGTTTTTGCACGTGACGTCACGTCTGGTTGCAAACTTGGCACCAAACAGGAAAAAGTGAAAGGTACCCATCCCTACTTGCGCATTCATTTGTGTCTCTGACCACAGATATAAGGAGAATGGATGATATTTAGACTTAGACTTAGACAAACTTTAATGATCCACAAGGGAAATTGTTCCACCCAGTAGCTCAGTTACAAAGGATGGAAAGGATAATGCAGGTATAAAGTAGACTAAAAATGTACCGTAGTAGCAATGTAAAATATAACATATATGTAATATTTACATATTATATATACAGTATATGATATATACTATACATATAATATATACAATATCTAACAATTGCCATGTACAATATTACAGTATATGTATCAGCTGCAGCATAAAATAGAGAGTAGATCCAGCAGAAAATATACATTATAAACAAAGAGATGTAGCTAACATAGAAGCGGTCAGGTAATAAACATATATCATCTATTGCTATTTATATTTTTGACATGGTTTTCCTCCATTGAAGCACGTCTTTATTTATATTATTCAGTTTTTTAATATTTATTTTGACATTTACTTTGCGCTGAACAAGAAGCCACTGTGTGAGTGTTTTAATGCAGTTTAATAAGACAGTAGTTGTTGTTGTTTTTCCACGCTGCTTAGCGACAACAATGGAGTTGACAATAGTACAACACATGTCGACATAAACGGCTCAGTTGTTCATAGAAATGAACCCTATGGGTCTCACATTTTACGTCGACAAAAGCTATGTTGAGCTGACACTTTTTAGTAACAACAAGAACACAGTTGAGTTGACAATAGTACAACAAATGTCGACATAAACGGCTCAGTTGTTCATAGAAATGAACCCTATGGTTCTCACATTTTACGTCGACAAAAGCTATGCTGAGCTAACACTTTTTAGTAACAAAAAGGACACAGTTGAGTTGACAATAGTATAAGAAATGTCGACATAAACGGCTCAGGTGTTCATAGAAATTAACCCTATGGGTCTCACATTTTATGTCGACAAAAGCTATGCTGAGCAAATACTTTTTAGTAACAAAAGGGACACAGTCGAGTTGACAATAGTATAAGAAATGTCGACATTAACGGCTCAGGTGTTCATAGAAATGAATCCTATGGGTCTCACATTTTAGGTCGACAAGAGCTATGTTGAGCTAACACTTTTTAGTAACAACAAGAACACAGTTGAGTTGACAATAGTATAAGAAATGTCAACATAAATGGCTCAGTTGTTCATAGAAATGAACCCTATGGGTCTCACATTTTACGTCGACAAAAGCTATGTTGAGCTGACACTTTTTAGTAACAACAAGAACACAGTTGAGTTGACAATAGTACAACAAATGTCGACATAAACGGCTCAGTTGTTCATAGAAATGAACCCTATGGTTCTCACATTTTACGTCGACAAAAGCTATGCTGAGCTAACACTTTTTAGTAACAAAAAGGACACAGTTGAGTTGACAATAGTATAAGAAATGTCGACATAAACGGCTCAGGTGTTCATAGAAATTAACCCTATGGGTCTCACATTTTATGTCGACAAAAGCTGTTGAGGTGACACTTTTTAGTAACAACAAGAACACAGTTGAGTTGACAATAGTATAACAAATGTCGACATAAACGGCTCAGTTGTTCATAGAAATGAACCATATGGGTCTCACACTTTACGTCGACAAAAGCTATGTTGCGCTAACACTTTTTAGTAACAACAAGAACACAGTTGAGTTGACAATAGTATAAGAAATGTCGACATAAACGGCTCAGGTGTTCATAGAAATGAACCCTATGGGTCTCACATTTTAGGTCGACAAGAGCTAAGCTGAGCTAACACTTTTTAGTAACAACAAGGACACAGTTGAGTTGACAATAGTATAAGAAATGTCGACATAAGCGGCTCAGTTGTTCATAGAAATGAACCCTATGGGTCTCACATTTTATGTCGACAAAAGCTATGTTGAGCGGACACTTTTTAGTAACAACAAGGACACAGTTGAGTTGACAATAGTATACGAAATGTCGACATAAACGGCTCAGTTGTTCATAGAAATGAACCCTATGGGTCTCACATTGTAGGTCGACAAGAGCTATGCTGAGCTAACACTTTTTATTAACAACAAGGACACAGTTGAGTTGACAATAGTATAAGAAATGTCGACATAAACGGCTCAGTTGTTCATAGAAATGAACACTATGGGTGTCACATTTTACGTCGACAAAACCCATGTTGAGCTGACACTTTTTTAGTAACAACAAGAACACAGTTGATTTGACAATAGTACAACAAATGTCGGTATAAACGGCTCAGTTGTTCATAGAAATGAACCCTATGGGTCTCACATTTTATGTCAACAAAAGCTATGTTGAGCTAACACTTTTTAGTAACATCAAGAACACAGTTGAGTTGACAATAATACAACAAAAGTCGACACAGTTGTTCATAGAAATGAACCCTATGGGTCTCACATTTTACGTCGACAAAAGCTATGTTGAGCTGACACTTTTTAGTAACAACAAGAACACGGATGAGTTGACAATAGTACAACAAAAGTCGAGATAAACGGCTCAGTTGTTCATAGTAATGAACCCTATGGGTCTTACATTTTATGTCAACAAAAGCTATGTTAAAAAGTTAAGTTAAGTTAAAGTACCAATGATTGTCACACACACACTAGGTGTGGTGAAATTTGTCCTCTGCATTTGACCCATCCCCTTGATCACCCCCTGGGAGGTGAGGGGAGCAGTGAGCAGCAGCGGTGGCCGCGCCCGGGAATCATTTTTGGTGATTTAACCCCCAATTCCAACCCTTGATGCTGAGTGCCAAGCAGGGAGGTAATGGGTCCCATTTTTATAGTCTTTGGTATGACTCGGCCGGGGTTTGAACTCACAACCTACCGATCTCAGGGCGGACACTCTAACCACTAGGCCACTGAGTAGGTAAGGTGAGTTGAGCTGACACTTTTTAGTAACAACAAGAACACAGTTGAGTTGATTAGGTTTTTGCCTTAAGTATACATGCTGTAGACATACATCATTATTTTAATATTTAAGAAGATTGCCAAATACTCCACGGTCAACCTCTACTCTGTGCTGCAGCTTTGTTGGCCATTTCAAAACATCACTTTACATGTTTTAACACTCTGGGGTGTACACAGTACAGGCCAAAAGTTTGGACACACCTTCTCATTCAATGCATTTACTTTATTTTCATGACTATTTACATTGTAGATTGTCACTGAAGGCATCAAAACTATGAATGAACACATGTGGAGTTATGTACTTAACAACAAAAAAAGGTGGAAACATGTTTTGTATTGTAGTTTCTTCAAAATAGCCACCCTTTGCTCTGATTACTGCTTTGCACACTCTTGGCATTCTCTCCATGAGCTTTAAGCACACCTGTGAAGTGAAAACCATTTCAAGTGACTACCTCTTGAAGCTCATCGAGAGAATGCCAAGAGTGTGTGAAAAAGTAATCAGAGCAAAGGGTGGCTATTTTGAAGAAACTTGAATATAAAACGTGTTTTCAGTTATTTCACCTTTTTTTTGTTACGTACATAACTCCACATGTGTTCATTCATTGTTTTGATGCCTTCAGTTGCAATTTACAATGTAAATAGTCATAAAAATAAAGAAAACACATTGAATGAGAAGGTGTGTCCAAATGTTTGGCCTGTACTGTACCTAATTTATGCATGATCTGTACCCCAGTAGTTTATTTTTTACTGTCTGGATGCATTTTTTTTAATAAAACATTTCATATTCAAATTTTTACAGAAAATTAAAAAAAGTTCAAGAAAAATAATTGTTAATTAATATAAATCAAAGCAATTTTCATACACTCTTAATTCCCTGTATACCTTTTTGTCCTGGCATTACTTAACTGGGCAACAATTATTTCCCTGTGCATTGTTGATGTATGAAATAATTTGAACTAAAAATATTAAAATTTAACATGAAAAAATACTTTTTTGGAAAAACCTAATTGTATTCATAGGAACACAGCAACAGTTATGACCAAAAATAGAGCAGAAATGTACTTGAAAGGACCAAAATGTCTCCAATATACTCAAGGGTTCTTAAAGGCCTACTGAAATGCGATTTTCTTATTTAAACGGGGATAGCAGGTCCATTCAATGTGTCATACTTGATCATTTCGCGATATTACCATATTTTTGCTGAAAGGATTTAGTAGACAACATCGACGATAAAGTTCACAACTTTTGGTCGCTGATAAAAAAGCCTTGCCTGTACCGGAAGTAGCAGACGAGTAGCGTGACGTCACAGGTTGTGGAGCTCCTCACATCTGCACATTGTTTACAATCATGGCCACCAGCAGCGAGAGCGATTCGGACCGAGAAAGCGACAATTTCCCCATTAATTTGAGTGAGGATGAAAGATTCGTGGATGAGGAAAGTGAGAGTGAAGGACTAGAGGACAGTGGGAGCGATTCAGATAGGGAAGATGCTGTGAGAGGCGGGTGGGACCTGATATTCAGCTGGGAATGACTAAAACAGTAAATAAACACAAGACATATATATACTCTATTAGCCACAACACAACCAGGCTTATATTTAATATGCCACAAATTAATCCCGCATAACAAACACCTCCCCCCTCCCGTCCATATAACCCGCCAATACAACTCAAACACCTGCACAACACACTCAATCCCACAGCCCAAAGTACCGTTCACCTCCCCAAAGTTCCTATAGCACATATATTTCCCCAATGTCCCCAAAGTTACGTACGTGACATGCACATAGCGGCACGCACGTACGGGCAAGCGATCAAATGTTTGGAAGCCGCAGCTGCATGCGTACTCACAGTACCGTGTCTGCGCATCCAACTCAAAGTCCTCCTGGTAAGAGTCTCCGTTGTCCCAGTTCTCCACAGGCCAATGGTAAAGCTTGACTGTCATCTTCCGGGAATGTAAACAAGGACACACCGGCTGTGTTTGTGTTGCTGCAGTCGGCCGCAATACACCGCTTCCCACCTACAGCTTTCTTCTTTGCTGTCTCCATTGTTCATTGAACAAATTGCAAAAGATTCACCAACACAGATGTCCAGAATACTGTGGAATTTTGCGATGAAAACAGACGACTTAATAGCTGGCCACCATGCTGTCCCAAAATGTCCTCCACAATCCGTGAGGTCACGCGCTGACATCATCATACCGAGACGTTTTCAACAGGATATTTCGGCGCAAAATTTAAAATTGCACTTTAGTAAGCTAACCCGGTCGTATTGGCATGTGTTGCAATGTTAAGATTTCATCATTGATATATAAACTATCAGACTGCGTGGTCGGTAGTAGTGGGTTTCAGTAGGCCTTTAATCCTGAATGTTGCCTCCTCAATTACAGTCTTGCAAAATCACGTTTCCTCCCTTCTTTTTTTTTCTGACACTTTTATTAGCGTCTGGTCAAGATGAACATGCCTATTGCGGACGACAACAGCGTGCATTTCACCTCCACGCTCATGGCTCTGATCCGCACTGCCTTGGAGATCAAGCTGGCATCCGGTGAGCCGATAAGAGTCTTTATTTGCTGCAGGAATGACAACTTTTGTGAATAATTGCAATATCACACTTCTGCAGGGGTTTTGGCACAACACGTGTGTGATATTGACCTGAAGAGAGAGCTAAACAGAGTGTGGCCCAACTTGTCGCAGAAGTCTATTGACCTGCTGGTGACACCACATAAATGTAAGGTCTCCTCAAGGCATTATTATCCATTACTGTGTTTACAACTGGCGCCATCTACTCTGCATCAGTAAGGAAAATGCATCTCTCTCTGCCTTATTACAGACAATGAACTGACTGTAGGGAAAGTGTATGCAGCACTCATGATCTTTGATTATTACAAGCAGAATCGTGCCAAAAGACTCCAGCAGCTGCATCCTTCTGGAGGACATCAGGTAAGTGAAGTCCACATTTAATGAATGGGACTTGGGAAAACCTGGTTAGAATTAGAGTTGTAAGGTATATCGATATTAGTATAGTACCGCGATACTAATGAATCATATTCGGTACTATACCGCCTCTAAAAAGTACCGGTACCCAAATTTGTTGTATTATCCAAAACTAATGTAAAGCATCCAAACAACAGAAGAATAAATGATTATTACATTTTAACAGAAGTGTCGATAGAACATGTTAAAAGAGAAAATAAGCAGATAGTAACAGTAAATGAACAAGTAGATTAATAATTAATTTTCTACCATTTGTCCTTAATAATGTTGACAAAATAATAGAATGGAAAATGACACAATATGTTACTGCATATGTCAGCAGCTAAATTAGGAGCCTTTGTTTGCTTAATTACTAATAAAAGACAAGTTGTATTGTATGTTCACTATTTTATTTAAGGACAAACTTGCAATAACAAACATCTTTTTAATGTACCGTAAGATTTTTTTGATAAAATAAAGCCAATAATGCCATTTTTGTGGTACCCTTTATTTAGAGAAGTACCGAAAAGTATCGAAATACATTTTGGTACCGGTACCGGTACCACAATATTGGTATCGGGACAACACTACCGTATTTTTCGGAGTATAAGTTGCATCGGAGTATAAGTCGCACCTGCCGAAAATGCATAATAAAGAAGGAAAAAAACATATAAATCGCAATGGAGCGATTATGAAAAAAAACTGTGACTTATAGTCCGGAAAATACGGTAATTAGAATCTCAGTGCCTTCATCATGTTGTATCCTAGAGCAAGATTGTGACCACCTATTACAGTATTTTTTGGAGTATAAGTCGCACCGGAGTATAAGTCGCACCTGCCGAAAATGCATAATAAAGAAGAAAAAAAACATATATAAGTTGCACTGGAGCCCAGCCAAACTATGAAAAAAACTGCGACTTATAGTCCGAAAAATACGGTACTCCATCTGGGGGTAAATGTGGAGAATTGTCAAAAAAAATAAAGATAAAAATAAAAAACAAGGACAAACTTGCAATAAGAAACATATTTTTAATGTACCGTAAGATTTTTTTGTTAAAATAAAGCCAATAATGCCATTTTTGTGGTACCCTTTATTTAGAGAAGTACCGAAAAGTATCGAAATACATTTTGGTACCGGTACCGGTACCACAATATTGGTATCGGAACAACACTAGTTAGAATGTATTTTGTTTCAAGATGCAGTGTCTTCATCATGTTGTATCCTAGAGCAAGATAGTGACCACCTATTACTCCATCTGGGGGTAAATGTGGAGAATTGTCAAAGCGCTTTAGTGACCCATTCTCTATTTTTATAAAGACGGACTTTACATTTGTTGAAAAGAAGGGTCTTAGTGTTCATTTAAGTCGGGGGTGTCAAACTCGTTTTAATTGGGCCATGTCACAGTTATGTTTGCCCTCAGAGGGCCAATTCTAACAGTGAATGATAGCATTACACAATTGCCTATGCATTTGATGATTTGTTTTTTTTATATACAATGTAGTGTTGTCTCGATACCAATATTTTGGTACTGGTACCAAAATTATTTCGATATTGTTCGGTACTTTTCTAA
The DNA here is from genome assembly GCF_033978685.3 of Nerophis lumbriciformis. Taxonomy (NCBI): domain Eukaryota; kingdom Metazoa; phylum Chordata; class Actinopteri; order Syngnathiformes; family Syngnathidae; genus Nerophis; species Nerophis lumbriciformis. The sequence continues at coordinate 29,021,033 of NC_084567.2, read as the reverse complement.
ATAAAGGGGACCACAAAAAATTGCAACATTGGCTTTATTTTAACAAAAAATCTTACGGTACATTACGCATATGTTTCTTATTGCAAGTTTGTCCTTAAATAAAATAGTGAACATACAAGACAATTTGTCTTTTAGTAATAAGTAAACAAACAAAGGTTCCTAATTTAGCTGCTGACATATGCAGTAACATATTGTGTCATTTTCCATTCTATTATTTTGTCAACATTATTAAGGACAAGTGGTAGAAAATGAATTAATAAAATACTTGTTCATTTACTGTTAATATCTGCTTACTTTCTCTTTTAACATGTTCTATCTACACTTCTGTTAAAATGTAATAATCACTTACTCTTTTGTTGTTTGGATGCTTTACATTAGTTTTGGATGATACCACAAATTTGGGTATCAACCCGATACCAAGTAGTTACAAGATCATACATTGGTCATATTCAAAGTCCTCATGTGTCCATTGACAGATTTCCTGAGTTTATAAACATAGTATACATTTTAAAAATACAAAAGAAGCTGTTGTGATGCCAAAAAATATCGACGTAAACATAGTAGCAGAGGTGGGACCAAGTCATTGTTTTGCAAGTCACAAGTAAGTCTCAAGTCTTTGCCCTCAAGTCTCGAGTCAAGTCCCAAGTCAAGACAGGCAAGTCCCGAGTCAAGTCCAAAGTCAAGACTGGAAAGTCTCAAGTCAAGTCCCAAGTCCTGCATTTTGAGTTTCGAGTCCTTTCAAGTCCTTTTAACCACCGACTAATAAATTTACACAGATTGTGTATGCTTTTAAAATGCTGTATTTATTTATTAAAACAAGTGCATTTGAAATTGCAGGAAAAAAATAGTGCTGACATTGCACTTCATAATAGCACTATTAACCAGTCATTTTAAACATTTAACTCATTCCTTTACAGAATAAACACATTTGAAAAAACAAGTGCAACTGTACTTATTTGCACAAAAGTGTTAACATTGTATTTCCATGGCATATTGCATTGTAACTAGTTCCACAGCAGTTTCTAACCTGTTCTTACCTTATCTCATTGATCTCATCTCATACTGTATGTGTGTTTATGTGGCGTACACATGAAAAACATTAATACATGAACATAACAATGAACAGAGTTGTACTTTTTAGATGTCAGGGCCCTATGCAATATGTACACATTCTTAATATAGTATACATTTTAACTGACCTTTATTTGACTATGTTTGTTTTTTTGTAGGTGGCTAAAATACGCGGTGCTGCTGACCGCCGTCTAACGTTACGTTACTGTGTGTGATACATTGACTAACGTAATGTTACTGTGTGTGATACATTGACTAACGTAATGTTACTGTGTGTGATACATTGACTAACATTACGTTACTGTGTGTGATACATTGACTAACGTAACGTTATGTGTAGGTACCTCATGCAACCCTGCTTAAAAAAATCACTTGACAAAAAGTATGAATAAGGTAGCAAACTGCAGTGGACGCAACAGATTGCCGTGTTTGCAATGACGTTATAACCATAGACATCTTATAAGTAGACAGAGCATTGGCTGCTGTGACGCGAGCAATTTGGCTGCCATCTTGAAGTGGTGATGAGGAGCCGGCGAGCAGCCTAAACTGACAGTTGACAGGTAGAAAACAAAGATGCCGGGCTGGTGTTCAGCGTTTTCCTGCTCAAATGAGCGGACTGCCGAAAATAGTAATCGGGGGATTACTTTTCACAAGTAAGATTTAACATTAACGTACTATTGGTTGTATTTTGTGAAAAGAATATTACCACAGACTTGAGAAGGAGCAAAGATCTTGAATATTTGTATGTAAAAATCGCAAAGAAATCTTCTGGGGGAGGATGATACCCCTACAGGGGTTTGGTTTACAAACTTTCTGCCCCACCTAAAACAAAATTCACCAGCCGCCACTGATTATGATGCATTCTCAACAATAGACAATACTTTCTTAACAGTTTAATTGTAACCATAAATAAGTCTTCAAGTAATAATATTCAAATACTCACATTGTTGGGTAAGACAGAATTTGGTTTTATTCTGAATCCAGTGAAACAGATTGGTGGTTTTAGCTGATATAAAGACTTTCAGGTGTTTATATATGTTTATGTTTAAGTATTTGGCAGACGCTTTTATCCAAAGCGACATACTGTACATAAAAAATACATATAAAACAATCACTGTAAACATGATCATTTAAGGGAATAATGTAATACAAAATATCAATACAAAGTGTCAAGACAGAATAAACTCTGCTGCTGCAGCAACAGAGATACAGTTTATAGGTCCCTAAGATATATAGATATCTAATGTATTTATACATTGTTTATGTAGGATATACGCATGTATATATAACCTAATCATATTGTTTCTTCAAATTGAAAATAGCTGACTGTTTTTCCCCCTTCTCTGGGATTATATTCACAGTGTTGATCTCGGACGTCTGGTCACTTATAGCATATAAGAATATTCTATTACTGTTAAGCAAACTATGAATAATAAAACACGCCACAACAAGTGTCCTTTATCATAGCTACACGTATGACAAAAACCGCGTGAAAATCAGTGGTATTCAGTGAGGTAAAATGAATTAAATGCGCTGACAGTTCATTGCTCCTGCCAAAAGAATTGCACTGAGTGGAGCGGATCACCACTCCAAGATGGCGGCCCCGCGTCTCGTCTGCGCCAGTAGGCAGTAGCGCTCCATGCTGCGTCTACTTAGAAGATGTCTATGGTTATAATGTTAGCAGTGAGTTTGCAGCCTCACTGATTTAACTACACAGCAAATAAAAGTCACGTTACTTAGCCAATAAACGTTAGCTTACATTCAAAACTTACCCTTCTTTGTGCAACTTCAAATGTCGAACGAAGTTGGAAGTTATTGCGTCTCCGTCTGTAATCTTCGAACCGCATGCTTTGCATACGGCAATTCGTTTTTTGTTGACCAAGTCGTAGTTTTTATACCCGAACGAAACCAACTTTGGCATCATTTTTTCTCACCGCCGCGTTGTTTGACAATTCTTCTTCGTTGGGTTTCCTGCAATTTGTTTGGATGAGAGCTGTGGGATGAAAACAACGTAGATCTAATTTGATTGGCTGTTGTACTGACAGGAACAACACGCTGCCAAACACACTGATAGATAGACACACAAGTACAAAATGAAAGATACGCAGCGAACCTGAATAACTTTTTAATCTTTGGGTTTTGGGGAAAGTAGCAAGTCATGTCAAGTCAAAAGGCTCAAGTCCAAGTGAAGTCACAAGTCATTGGTGTTAAAGTCTAAGTCGAGTTGCAAGTCTCTTTACATTTTGTCAAGTCGAGTCTAAAGTCATCAAATTCATGACTCGAGTCTGACTCGAGTCCAAGTCATATGACTCGAGTCCACACCTCTGCATAGTAGTATCGACTAGATACGCTACTGTATTTGGTATCATGGCAGTGGATGGGGAGGTGCACCGGTACTTTTCAGAGGCGGTATAGTACCGATTATGATTCATTAATATCGTGGTACTATACTAATACCGGTATACCGTACAACCCTAGTACAATGTAAAAAAAAAATGTTGATTTTACAGTAAAAACCGTATATTTACAGTGTTTTTTTCAGCATGTTACTGTAAATGGAAAAAAACAGTACCACTGTTTTTCACGATACAAAACTTGATATAATTTTCCTGTAAAATTTACAGTGTTTTTTGTGTAAATGTAAAACTGCATTTTAACAGTAAAATTTTGCCAACTTAGCTGCCGGATTTTACCGTAAAAAACGACAACTGTAGATTTTAGACTTAGACATATATAACATTTATGTAATATTTACATATTATATATACAGTATTTAATATATACTGATATATTGCATTATTATATTATATTATATTTTTATATAATATATACAATATATAACAAATCCCAATTACCATGTACATTATTGCAGTATATGTAACAGCTGCAGCATAAAATAGAGAGTAGATCCAGCAGAAAATATACATTTTAAACAAAGTGTGTACTATTACCGTGTACTATTGTGAATAACAAAACAGTGCCACTGTTTTTTTTTCCAGTAAAAAAACTGGCAGCTCAGTTCCCAGCATTTCATGGTCAAAAACAGCGGCACTGTTTTTTCATGTACAGTAAAACGCTGTAAAACCACAGTCCATTTCATAAAGTCGCTGTAAACTCTTATATATAAAATTTGACAATTTGATGAATAACTTGAGTTGAAATCATAAGTCAAGCAGATAAAAAGTATTTATTTCTAGTTGAACAAAAACATTGTTTGAATGTATGATCATATATTTGTTACGTTATAATATTTATGTTTAAAAATTTGCGAGCGCATTGAGTACATGTATTTTTTCTGTCAAAATGGAAAAAAATAATACATTTAGTAAGAAAATATAAAGTAATTTAATGATTATTTTCAGGCTTTTGAGGGCCAAATAAAATGATGTGGCATGCCACATCATTTTATTGAGTTTGACACCTGTGATTTAAGTAAACCTGAGGTAAAATTAATATTTGTAGTAATTCCAAATTGCAGTAATTTTGCAGTAATCACCGTCTGACAGTGACTGGTGTTTTTATGGAAGCTTGTCATCCACTTTGGAGATGATCTTCTCAGGGAATTTAATAATCACCTTTTAAAACATGAATCAAGTTCTTCGGGTGCTTTTCCGAATTTAATTTATAACGATTATATGTACGCACTTGCTGATAAACCAACCATGATAACAATCAATCAATCAATCATCGATCAAAGTTTATTTATGTAGCCCTTAATCACAAGTGTCTCAAAGGGCTGCACAAGCCACCACGACATCGTTGTTGAAAAAATTTGCCTGAAAACTTAGACTTACACTTCCTTTATTGTCATTCAAATTTGAACTTTACAGTACAGATAAAAACGAAATTGTGTTGCATTAGCTGGTTGTAGTACAGGATAAAAGAGCAATACGGTGCAGAGGGTTTGCATTTACAAACGAAGGTGCAGATAATTATATTGCACTTTTGCGTATGCATCCATGTTTACGAATGTATGTTATATTCAGTGTTGAGACTAACGCGTTACTGTAACGCAGTTAGTTTCGACAGTAACTAGTAATCTAACGCGTTATTTTTTATATTCAGTAACTCAGTTACCGTTACTACAAGATGCGTTACTGCATTATTTTATGTTATTTTTTATGTAGTATCGGCTAGAAAAAGAAGATCCGAGTGTGTTTTATTGGAGCCCTGCGGTGGAAAAGAAAAGGTGGGCTTTGTGTGGGTGGGGGGCGGCTCCCAGACCGTAGTTGAGGAGCGCAGGGGAAACGTTCCTCCAGGGCCTATGTACTTCGGAGCTAACAACCTTCACTTTACCTGGAAGTGGGTCTTTACAGCTGAGTGTGAATGACGAGGCCGGCGGTTTGTTGCAACTTTGTGACTTTATTGGACGCAGCCATCCACCAAGCTAGAGCACCTGCACGCACTCACTGTCGCCGGTCCCTCACCCCTCTCGCCCACTCACTCACTGACGTCACTCACCTCACATGCTTTCATATCTTAAAGGGCCACACACACACACACACACACACACACACACACACACACACACACACACACACACACACATACGCTACTCTCATAACAACTAACAAGACATCATGGCGAAGCCAGAAGTCGAATTTCTTAACATGGAGACATTCTCAATACTTTTTTTTTGTCGAGCACAAAGAAAATAACATTTTAGTTAAATGTAAGTTGTGTCTTGGATCAAAGATCCTATCTACTTAAAGTTAAAGTTAAAGTGCCATTATGTTGCAGCTATTTAAAATAGTTTTGTCAATTTGTTCTGGCCTGAAATAAATTGGCCCTTTGAAACATATCTTTGTCTTGCATGTAAAGTTGATCAACAGATTGTATTATTCTCCAGTGCAATAACAGTACTGAAATGAAGGCTAAAAGGGCATTAATGGAGCCTTAAAAAAAGGAACTAAATAGTTACTTTTCACAGTAACACATTACTTTTTGGTGTAAGTAACTGAGTTAGTAACTGAGTTAATTTTGAAATAAAATAACTAGTAATTGTAACTAGTTACTGGTTTTCAGTAACTAACCCAACACTGGTTATATCGTCTTTATATTCCAGCCAGTTAATCTCTTTTTGGGGGGAATTGAGGGGATTATTATGATGCGTTCAAGAGTCTTATGGCCTGAGGGAAGAAGCTGTTACAGAACCATTGAAACTTTTGCCACAACTTTCTGAAAAAGCTTCCACAAATTCAAGCATTTTAGGCCACAACAAAATATTGGTCTACAAACAATCCGATGTCGCAATAATTATATTTTAGGTAATATTTTTTTTTAGTTAATCTCAAATTAATTTAGAAGGCACAGCAAGGAATAATGTAAAGATTAATATAGAGCTACTGTAATATGAAAAGTGGGTTTCATGACAATTGTTAACAACTGCTGTCTTTTGTCTTGCAGAGCAAACTGAGCGCCTTTTTTCGTCCGATACTTCCTCTTGGCCACACACAGGAAGTAGAACCCCCGATACCAAGTCCCAAACAGATCTTTCCTTTTCAACCAGAATCAGACCCAAAGACCACATCACCTCTGCCACCTCTCACAAGCACGAGCACCTCTGTCAACAAGGACACAATGTGAGTGTTTGATCAGAGAATTATACAATGATTATTTACATTGCTGTCAAAACTCTTGCGACATGTTTTTTTTTTGATCAATCAGGTTTTAAACTACACACATTACTTCAGGTTTTAGGTTTTCTTTTTCAGCACAACTCCAAGGTAAGTTTGATTATTAGTGGTTGGATGAGATTACTGTTTTTGTGATTAAAGGAGCATTGCACTTTAAAAAAAAAATATTGCCCATCGTTCACAATCATTACGAAAGACAACAACACACGTGGCTTTTTTTAAGGATCCTAAAAAATATTTTTTAAAAACGCTTTCAAAATGTAGCTAATGGGAGTCATTGTTGTAGCCTTCAAAGCCCTCTAAAACAACTTTAAAACCCTCCATCAATGTTTTATATACACACTGTAAGTCTATATTAGTGTCCCGATACCAATACTTTGGTACCGGTACCAAAAGGTATTTCGATACTTTTCGGGACTTTTCTAAATAAAGGGGACCACAAAAAATGTCTTTATTAGCTTTATTATGACAAAAAAATCTTAGGGTACATTAAAAATATGTTTATTATTGCAAGTTTGTCCTCAAATAAAATAGTGAACATACTACAACTTGTCTTTTAGTAGTACGTAAGCAAACAAAGACTCCTAATTTAGTCTGCTGACATATGCAGTAACATATTGGGTCATTTTCCATTCTATTATTTTGTCAACATTATGAGGGACAAACTGTTGGGAACGTCTGGCAGAGTCTCCTGTCAGAGAGAGTTTCAATTCCCACCTCCGGAAGAACTTTGAACATGTCACGAGGGAGGTGCTGGACATTGAGTCCGAGTGGACCATGTTCCGCACCTCTATTGTCGAGGCGGCTGATTGGAGCTGTGGCCGCAAGGTAGTTGGTGCCTGTCGTGGCGGTAATCCTAGAACCCGTTGGTGGACACCGGCGGTGAGGGATGCCGTCAAGCTGAAGAAGGAGTCCTATCGGGTTCTTTTGGCTCATGGGGCTCCTGAGGCAGCGGACAGGTACCGACAGGCCAAGCGGTGTGCGGCTTCAGCAGTCGCGTAGGCAAAAACTCGGACATGGGAGGAGTTCGGGGAGGCCATGGAAAACGACTTCCGGACGGCTTCGAAGCGATTCTGGACCACCATCCGCCGCCTCAGGAAGGGGAAGCAGTGCACTACCAACACCGTGTATGGTGCGGATGGTGTTCTGCTGACCTCCACTGCGGAAGTTGTGGATCGGTGGAGGGAATACTTCGAAGACCTCCTCAATCCCACCAACACGTCTTCCTATGAGGAAGCAGTGCCTGGGGAATCTGTGGTGGGCTCTCCTATTTCTGGGGCTGAGGTTGCTGAGGTAGTTAAAAAGCTCCTCGGTGGCAAGGCCCCGGGGGTGGATGAGATCCGCCCGGAGTTCCTTAAGGCTCTGGATGCTGTAGGGCTGTCTTGGTTGACAAGACTCTGCAGCATCGCGTGGACATCGGGGGCAGTACCTCTGGATTGGCAGACCGGGGTGGTGGTTCCTCTCTTTAAAAAGGGGAACCGGAGGGTGTGTTCTAACTATCGTGGGATCACACTCCTCAGCCTTCCCGGTAAGGTCTATTCAGGTGTACTGGAGAGGAGGCTACGCCGGATAGTCGAACCTCGGATTCAGGAGGAACAGTGTGGTTTTCGTCCTGGTCGTGGAACTGTGGACCAGCTCTATACTCTCGGCAGGGTCCTTGAGGGTACATGGGAGTTTGCCCAACCAGTCTACATGTGCTTTGTGGACTTGGAGAAGGCATTCGACCGTGTCCCTCGGGAAGTCCTGTGGGGAGTGCTCAGAGAGTATGGGGTTTCGAACTGTCTGATTGTGGCAGTCCGCTCCCTGTATGATCAGTGTCAGAGCTTGGTTCGCATTGCCGGCAGTAAGTCGGACACGTTTCCGGTGAGGGTTGGACTCCGCCAAGGCTGCCCTTGGTCACCGATTCTGTTCATAACTTTTATGGACAGAATTTCTAGGCGCAGTCAAGGCGTTGAGGGGATCCGGTTTGGTGGCTGCAGGATTAGGTCTCTGCTTTTTTGCAGATGATTTGGTCCTGATGGCTTCATCTGGCCAGGATCTTCAGCTCTCACTGGATCGGTTCGCAGCTGAGTGTGAAGCGACTGGGATGAGAATCAGCACCTCCAAGTCCGAGTCCATGGTTCTCGCCCGGAAAAGGGTGGAGTGCCATCTCCGGGTTGGGGAGGAGATCTTGCCCCAAGTGGAGGAGTTCAAGTACCTCGGAGTCTTGTTCACGAGTGAGGGAAGAGTGGATCGTGAGATCGACAGGCGGATCGGTGCGGCGTCTTCAGTAATGCGGACGCTGTATCGATCCGTTGTGGTGAAGAAGGAGCTGAGCCGGAAGGCAAAGCTCTCAATTTACCGGTCGATCTACGTTCCCATCCTCACCTATGGTCATGAGCTTTGGGTTATGACCGAAAGGACAAGATCACGGGTACAAGCGGCCGAAATGAGTTTCCTCCGCCGGGTGGCGGGGCTCTCCCTTAGAGATAGGGTGAGAAGCTCTGTCATCCGGGGGGAGCTCAAAGTAAAGCCGCTGCTCCTCCACATCGAGAGGAGCCAGATGAGGTGGTTCGGGCATCTGGTCAGGATGCCACCCGAGCGCCTCCCTAAGGAGGTGTTTAGGGCATGTCCGACCGGTAGGAGGCCACGAGGAAGACCCAGGACACGTTGGGAAGACTATGTCTCCCGGCTGGCCTGGGAACGCCTCGGGATCCCCCGGGAGGAGCTGGACGAAGTGGCTGGGGAGAGGGAAGTCTGGGCTTCCCTGCTTAGGCTGCTGCCCCCGCGACCCGACCTCGGATAAGCGGAAGAAGATGGATGGATGGATGGATGGAAACTGTAAAAATGAATTATTAATCTACTTGTTCATTTACTGTTAATATCTGCTTACTTTCTCTTTTAACATGTTCTATCTACACGTCTGTCAAAATGTAATAATCACTTATTCTTCTGTTGTTTGGATGCTTTACATTAGTTTTGGATGATACCACAAATTTGGGTATCGATCCGATACCAAGTCGTTACAGGATCATACATTGGTCATATTCAAAGTCCTCATGTGTCCAGGGACGCATTTCCTGAGTTTATAAACAAAATATCAATTTTTTTTTAAATGAAAGAAGATGCCAAAAAATATAGACGTAATCATACGCGCCTATACTTGGTATCATTACAGTGGATGTTAGGTGTAGATCCACCAATGCCGATTGTTTACATTTTGACGCTGGTGAGCTACGGTGTGTAGTGAAGCATGTTTAGCTATTCCTCGTCCTGCAGGGATGATACTTGTAACAAACTTACTTCATTTGCCGCCATGGAGACAAGGATTAATGATTTAGAAGTAGCTACAACACTGCAGAATGCGGATGGATTTTAGCCGCTATCTAGCTAGCCATGTCTTAAAGCACCTCTTCCTGAGGGTGTTTCAGTGTTATAACTTCATCTTTATCTTTCGTTTTTAAGCCAAAATGCGCCCGTTCTCCCTTTTCTGTCTACACACTGTGTCTGTTTGTAAGTACTCTGTGATTGTGCGCTGCCGAACATGCTCCTCTGCTCGTAAAACCAGCAATGACACGACGTGATGACGATGGGGTTTGTTGCACCGGTACTTTTTAGAGGCGGTATTGTACCGAATAGGACTCATTAGTACCGCGGTACTATACTAATACCGGTATACCGTACAACCCTACCTCAGAGTCAAATATGTAGTTAAAGTATTTCACGTATATTCTGTTACAATTTTAGCACCCACTATGGACTGGACTCTCACTATTATGTTAGATCTACTATGGACTGGACTTTCACAATATTATGTCAGACCCACTCGACGTCCATTGCATCCGGTCTCCCCAAGAGAGGGGTTGGGGGGGGACCACCCACATATACGGTCCTCTCCAAGGTTTCTCATAGTCATTCACATCGAAGTCCCATTTGGGGTAGTAAGTTTTTCCTTGCCCTTATGTGGGCTCTGTACCGCGGATGTCAATGTGGCTTGTGCAGCCCTTTGAGACACTTGTGATTTAGGGCTATATAAATAAACATTGATTGATTGATTGATTGGTAGCATGCTAGCTTTTAAGCATTTTCTTGTTCTTTTATGAATATCAATCTGTCCATCAAGCAATCACCTTGAATTTGCACATTACAGTCCGAGCTGTTCTTTTTTTTTTACACAGGCTTGACCAGAAGAGTTCCATCAAACACTCCCAGTCTGGTGACGTCTCCCAGGCAGCTTTGAGACCTAAAGGCCGGAGGAAACTTCAGAGAGGCCAGTCAGAAGATGTGCCGTGTTCCACGAGGCCTCAGGTTGGTAAACACATACGCACTATCGCTAAAAATTTATGAACTATATTTGTTCTCCAAAGGTTCATCAGGATGTGGTGTTTCGTCTGCAGGATGCCGTTGAGATGAAGCCAGTTGAGAACATGTCAGACAGAGAAGCACTCTCCGGCTTAGAAGGTCACGGCAGAGCTTCTTCCCTGCCTCGACTTAATGCAGAGTTCTACGTAAGCTCTTCAAACATTCTTTCGTATTTATGTACAAACCCCGTTTCCATATGAGTTGGGAAATTGTGTTAGATGTAAATATAAACGGAATACAATGATTTGCAAATCATGTATCAACCCATATTCAGTTGAATATGCTACAAAGACAACATATTTGATGTTCAAACTGATAAACATTTTTTTTTTTGCAAATAATCATTAACTTTAGAATTTGATGCCAGCAACACGTGACAAAGAAGTTGGGAAAGGTGGCAATAAATACTGATAAAGTTGAGGGATGCTCATCAAACACTTATTTGGAACATCCCACAGGTTTGCAGGCTAATTGGGAACAGGTGGGTGCCATGATTGGGTATAAAAACAGCTTCCCAAAAAATGCTCATTCTTTCACAAGAAAGGATGGGGCGAGGTACACCCCTTTGTGTGAGCAAATAGTCAAACAGTTTAAGAACAACGTTTCTCAAAGTGCAATTGCAAGAAATTTAGTGATTTCAGCATCTATGGTCCATAATATCATCAAAAGGTTCAGAGAATATGGAGAAATCACTCCACGTAAGCGGCATGGCCGGAAACCAACATTGAATGACCGTGACCTTCGATCCCTCAGACGGCACTGTATCAATCAACACTTCAGAAAACCACTGTCACTAAAGAGTGCGGTTACTTTCCTGGGCCGCCTGCAGTCCAGACCTGTCTCCCATCGAAAATGTGTGGCGCATTATGAAGCGTAAAATACGACAGCGAGACCGTGGACTGTTGAACGACTGAAGCTCTACATAAAACAAGAATGGGAAAGAATTCCACTTTCAAAGCTTCAACAATTAGTTTCCTCAGTTCCCAATCGATTATTGAGTGTTGTTAAAAGGAAAGGCCATGTAACACAGTGGTGAACATGCCCTTTCCCAACTACTTTGGCACGTGTTGCAGCCATGAAATTCTAAGTTAATTATTATTAGCAAAAAAAAATAAAGTTTATGAGTTTGAACGTCAAATATCTTGTCTTTGTAGTGCATTCAATTGAATATGGGTTGAAAAGGATTTGCAAATCATTGTATTCCGTTTATATTTACATCTAACACAATTTCCCAACTCATATGGAAACGGGGTTTGTAGAAAATATGGCTGATAAAAGAGGTATACCCTGTGGCTATTAGGGACTAAATTGATTACTTAAAAATCAAATGTATATTTGCTAAATACAATAAATAATGTGAGCTAAGAGACTCAGCTCAATGCGCCTATTAAATTAAACACTTTGCCTCAATTATCAACTCTGAATATAAGACTAACAATCTTTTTCAACAGCCGATTTTGGAAACATATTTTTTAAGAAATCAATTCCGAATCGTATTTTTAATATCAGTTTTGTTTTGTCAATTGTATATCATTATATTGGCGACATGCTGACATGCCGGCCCATTCATTATATGAAGGATTGCCCAATCGCATGCTAGGTTCATCTCCAATTTATGCCTTGTATTCTGATCCGAAAATGTGCAAATTCAGCGATTTCTACAAAAAAAAACATTTCAACGGTAGGAATCACTCAAAAAAAACATTAGTAACTAATAATAGGTACCTTTTCACATTTGAATACCATGCCAATTTTCCTAGTACCAGAGAATTGATACCGGTACTTAGGGACCACATTTTGTGTGTTCATGTGTTGATAAATGTTAATTATTTAAAAATGCAATCATTTTTTTATTTAACATTTAACAGTGAGGTGATAATTGAATATAATTTGCAAGTATGCATTCGTTTCAGTTTGTTTTATATGTGTTGCTGTCATCAGGAAGTAGTCTTTGCCATTAAGTTAAACGTGCCAGTCATGTCTTTTGTTGAGCCCTTACAAAGTATTTATACTGTAAGTATTGTACTTACACACAAGCTGTTTGATTGTAATGTCCATCTTAGATGTTGTTGTTGTTATTACCAAATGTGGAGGTGTTGTTTATTTAGAATCCCCATTAGCCGACGCACAAACGCCAGATTTTATGCCTTGTATTCTGATCAGGAAATGTGCAAATTCAGCGATTTCTACAACATTTTTTTTTTTAAACGGCAGGAATCACTCAAAAAAAAACATTTATAACTAAGAATAGGTACCTTTACACATTTAAATACCGTGCCAATTTTCCCAGTACCAGATAATTGATAACGGTACTCAACGGGACCACATTTTGGGTGTTCATGTGTTAATACATGTTAATTGTTTAAAAATACAATCATTTTTTTATTTAACATTTAACAGTGAGATCATAATTGAGCATAATTTGCAAGTATGCATTTGTTTCAGTTTGTCTTATACATCAAAAAGTAGTCTTTGCCATTAGGTTGAACGTGCCAGTCATGTTTTTGTTGAGCCCTTACAAAGTATCTATACTGTAAGTATTGTATTTACTACACACAAGCTGTTTGATTGTAACGTCCATCTTAGTTGTTGGAGTTGTTATTACCAAATGTGGAGGTGTTGAAATCGCCATGTAAAATCGCTATTGCTAATTAGCAGCATCCATCCACATCCATTTTCTACCGCTTATCCCTTTCGGGGGTCGCGGGGGGGTGCTGGAGCCTATCTGAGCTGCATTCGGGCAGTAGGCGGGGTACACCCTGGACAATCATTTTCTGTATATTACATATCCCATGTAAATTAACATCGGGCTAGCACATTCTGAAAAGCGTAGCCTTATTTTTTTTACTGCTTTCTATCATGCATTTTTTGCTTTGTTGGAAAAGAAAATACAACATTACTTACTTGTCGCTGGTTCCAGAATTAATGCAAGTTTATACATTTAGCAAATAATGATAAACATAGGTGCAACTATAATTATTATTGTGACATAGATATTATAATTATTCACTCTCATCTACGATGTACGTTTTGCAAACCTCAGACAATGCATATTGTTATTTATAGAGATGTCCGATAATATCGGACGGTCGATTTCATCGGCCGATAAATGCTTTAAAATGTAATATCGGAAATTATCGGTATCGGTTTCAAAAAGTAACATTTATGACTTTTTAAAACGCCGCTGTACGGAGTGGTACACGGACGTAGGGAGAAGTACAGAGCGCCAATAAACCTTAAAGGCACTGCCTTTGCGTGCCGGCCCAGTCACATAACAGCCATACAGGTCACACTAAGGGTGGCCGTATAAACAACTTTAACACTGTTACAAATATGCGCCACACTGTGAACCCACACCAACAAGAATGACAAACACATTTCGGGAGAACATCCGCACCGTAACACAACATAAACACAACACAACAAATACCCAAAACCCCTTGCAGCACTAACTCTTCCGGGATGCTACAATATACACCCCCGCTAACCCCCAACCCCGCCCACCTCAACCTCCTCATGCTCTCTCAGGGAGAGCATGTTCCAAATTCCAAGCTGCTGTTTTGAGGCATGTTAAAAAAAATAATGCACTTTGTGACTTCAATAATAAATATGGCAGTGCCATGTTGGCATTTTTTTCCATAACTTGAATTGATTTATTTTGGAAAACCTTGTTACATTGTTTAATGCATCCAGCGGGGCATCACAACAAAATTAGGCATAATAATGTGTTAATTCCACGACTGTATATATCCGTATCGGTTGATATCGGAATCTGTAATTAAGCGTTGGACAATATCGGAATAGCGGATATCGGCAAAAAAGCCATTATCGGACATCTCTAGTTATATATCATCTTCAGTCAAAGCATCCATGTTTAAGGAACTTTTCCGTTCCGTGGAATACATTTTGTGTGTGTCTCACTCCCTGCGCTCTCCTACACCGCATGTGCTATTCTTATGTTGACGCTGCTTTTGAGGAAAAGGTTGGCATTATTTATCATGAAAAAAAATGTACAAGAGAAATTCAAAACTTCTTCACATTATGTTTTCTACGCATCATTCATTGACCGAAATTTGAAATGACACACCTTATGAAACATGGTTATATCTTCATAGTAATTAAAGTACCATCTGGAATTTGTGTATTTTAAACCTTCTTAGGCAGAGACGTAAACAAACTCTGGCTTTGCAGACAACTAGCAACAAAGTGGTACATCGGGGTACGAGTGACCCAGCTTATGAGTTTTTCGGGATACGATACTGTTATTTTTTATGTTGCTAGCAAAAAATTCAGGTTGTGAGCCTCCCCACCACTAGTTGGCGTAGCAAATGTCACAGTGAACCCCGTAAAAGCTGCCCAAAACATTTGGTCTTACTCGCTTGTGGGGTTGTACGGTATACCGGTACTAGTATAGTACCGCGATACTAATGAATCATATTCGGTACTATACCGCCTCTAAAAAGTACCCGTCGTGTAGTTGTTGAAAAGGGAGAATAGACGCATTTTGTCTTAAAAACTGACAATAAAGGTGAAGTTATAACACTGAAAGCCCTCAGGAAGAGGTGCTTCAACTAAATGCTTAGTTGGCCACATGCGTGGACAGCACCTTTCAGCTCTTATTTCCAAAATTGTGTACACTACTGAATTGGGGTCTTATGGCCCTTATGTGGACAACATAAACACAACAGAAAAAATACACAGAACCCCTTGCAGCACTAACTCTTCCGGGACGCTACAATATACATCCCCCCAGGAGAGCATGTCCCAAATTCCAAGCTGCTGTTTTGAGGCATGTTAAAAAAAATAATGCACTTTGTGACTTCAATAGTAAATATGGCAGTGCCATGTTGGCATTTTTTTCCATAACTTGAGTTGATTTATTTTGGAAAACCTTGTTACATTGTTTAATGCATCCAGCGGTGCATCACAACAAAATTAGGCATAATAATGTGTTAATTCCACGACTGTATATATCGGTATCAGTTGATATCGGAATCGGTAATTAAGAGTTGGACAATATCGGATATCGGCAAAAAAGCCATTATCCGACATCTCTACACAAAACCAATTAAGCTCCTATCCCGAGGTGCCACTGTGTTCAAGTGACCGTTCCCAGTACAGTGGAACCCGTTTACGTCGACATCCCTCAGGTTAGCTGGCTCACGTCAATGTAAGCGGTTGTCAAAATAATGGAAAATAGCTCTGACAATGCTTTCGCACGTGCACAAATCTTTCTTCCTTTTCAACCTAAACATTTTTTTTCAAAAGGGTTTGTTTTGAAAGTAGGGTTAAATGACATCAATGTGAATGTTTGTCATGGGCGTCAAAGGTAGGTGTCAGTCTCCCAATCTTCTGCACCTTCTCTTTCAAGGGTCTGAGCGGCTTCATTTCACGCTGCTTAGCAAAGTTAACAATACTAATAAACATGTTAAAAAAAAAAGAACAAATTTAATATTGAACATGGTGTTTGTTCCAGGATTTTGGTGAGTTGTCTAAGTGTGTTCCGCTGCATGTCGATAAAAACAAAACAGAATGGCTACTCCTTAACTTCAACTTAGTCAGTCTCTGCCCGCCTTTTCTGTCTTGGCTTTTTCTCCTAATTTTGATGCCCATTGCTAATATTTTGCCCACCTCCCTCTTGTGTGTGCTGTCTGATAGCGGAGCCACTCTCGCCACGCCCCTGGGACCCACCTGGCAGTATGTACCACCTGTTGTGCCACCTCTCTGTGCCTCTCCTTTCCAATGTCTGTCTGTGTGTCTTGTGAGCTTCTGTCATCTCAGTGCAGCGTCTGTGCGCTCGCCCTGCTGTACGATGGCAGTACTGCATACATTATCCACGCTGTACTTGGATATGTTTGGCTCCTTGCGCCACTATCTGCAGTAGCACAGTTCTACACTTTCAAACTCTGAGTGCGTGTGTGTGTGTGTGTGTGTGTGTGTGTAGTAGTAGACTTGTAGTATGTAGTGTACTTTGAATATTTTTGTATGATTGTCAGACCTAGAACCTAAGAAAGTTATACTTTCTTGCTCAGAAAATGCAGTTCATTGTTGTTTATTCTTGTCAAAGTCGATCTGTTGTTTAAGGGGTTGATGCATTTTTTTTCTACATCTAAAGCACTTCCACATAACCTGGAATGATGGTTATTTGTTCAAAATTGTGCATGGATTATGCACTATATTGCCAAAAGTATTTGGCCACCTGCCTTGACTCACATATGAACTTGAAGTTGTCAGGATCAAACACTGATGACATCTATTAAACAAGACAAGAAGCAAAGAATTAAACAGAGACAGAATTAAATTTGGCTCAATTTGAGGAGAGACGCATGGACACTGTACCCTTGCACAGTGTCTCAGCACGCTCTGGCGAAAGATTTTAGGCCTCCTCCTTTATTTGGACTTTCCCTGACCACATGGCAACAGCTGCTTCCAAAGGGACGTGGGTCGTAAACAGCGTTGCCTTTGGTTCTTTAACAGTTCAAAAGAAAAGGTCGTAAAACAGTTCAAAGAAAGGTTCGTAAAAGACTTCAAAAAAGAGGTTCGTAAAAGAGTTCAAAAAAGAGATCCTGCCTTCTCTCCGCTTTGTAGTCCTTGGGTTAAAACAATATATTTCTGTTGATTACAATACATGAAATAAAACAGAACACCTTCATGTTGCTTCCCCCCCTACACAGTGGAGTTTTACAAGCCTTCATCTTGGTAGGTTCAAAGACAGCTTTTGGGCTTCTCGCTGGGAACTCATTTCAATACAAAGTTTTTGTGATAACTTAGATCAAATTATTCTAACAGAAGTGCCATACCATTCCTAACCCATAGGGTTCAATATGACCTTTTGCAGCTCTTACAGCTTCAACTCTTCTGGGAAGGCTGTCCACAAGGTTGCCGAGTGTGTTTATAGGAATTTTTGACCATTCTTCCAAATGCGCATTGGTGAGGTCACACACTGCACTGCAAAAAGTCAGTGTTCAAAAACAAAAACAAAAAATACAAAAATTAGGGGTATTTTATTTGAACTAAGCAAAATTATCTGCCAATAGAACAAGAAAATTCGGCTTGTCAAGACTTTCCAAAACAAGTAAAATTAGCTAACCTCAATGAACACAAAAATACCTTAAAATAAGTATATTCTCACTAATAACAAGTGCACTTTTCTTGGTAGAAAAAAAAGAGACCTTTTTGCTCAATATGTTGAAAAATATTCTTAAATTAAGTAAATGCTAGTGCCATTATCTTGACATAATGATATGCGCTCGGCATCATGATTTTTTTTTCATGCTTGAAGTAAGAAATTATTACTTTAAAAAGTAGTTTTATACTTGTGAGTGTTAATGACACAGCTTTGCAACAGTTGATAATCTAGTTTCAAGCATGTTTTACTCAATATAGGTCATCAAATCTCAGCTACAAACTGTAATATCTTACTGAGATCCTTTAGGACCAAAACCCTTAAAACAAGTAAAACACTCTAACATAAAATCTGCTTAGTGAGAAGAATTATCTTATCAGACAGAAAATAAGCAAATATCACCCTTATTTGAGATATTTAATCTTACTTAGATTTCAGTTTTTGCATTGTGATGTTGGTCTTAGTCTCCGTTCTAATTCATCCCAAAGGTGTTCTATCGGGTTCAGGTCAGGACTCTGTGCAGGCCAGTCAAGTTCATCCACACCAGACTCTGTCATCCATGTCTTTATGGGCCTTTCTTTGTGCACTGGTGCACAGTCATGTTGGAAGAGGAAGGGAGCATGAAATTGTCCAAAATGTTTTGGTATCCTGGAGCATTTAAAGTTCCTTTCACTGGAACTAAGGGGCCAAGCCCAACTCCTGAAAAACAACCCCACACCATAATTCCTCCTTCCCCAAATTTCACACTCGGCACAATCCAGTCCGAAATGTCCCGTTTTCCTGGCGAGCTCCAAACCCAGACTCGTCCATCAGATTGCCAGATGGAAAAGCGTGATTCATCACTCCAGAGAACGCGTTTCCACTGCTTTAGAGTCCAGCTTCCGACGCTTTGCATTGGACTTAGTGATGTATGGCTTAGATGCAGCTGCTCGGCCATAGAAACCCGTTCCATGAAGCTCTCTGCGTACTGTACGTGAGCTAATTGGCAGGTCACATGAAGTTTGGAGCTCTGTAGCAACTGACTGTGCAGGAAGTCGGCGACCTCTTTGCACTATGCGCTTCAGCATCCGCTGACCCCTCTCTGTTAGTTTATGTGGTCTCCCACTTCGTGGCTGAGTTGCTGTTGTTCCCAAAATCTTCCATGTTCTTATAATAAAGCCGACAGTTGACTTTGGAATATTTAGCAGTGAGGAAATTTCACGACTGGATTTGTTGCACAGGTGGCATCCTGTGCAATCACTGAGCTCCTGAGAGCGGCCCATTCTTTCACAAATGTTTGTAGAAACAGTCTCCATGCCTAAATGCTTGATTTTATTCACCTGTGGCCAGGCCAAGTGATTAGGACACCGGATTCTGATCATTTGGATGGGTGGCCAAATACTTTTGGCAATATAGTGTATTTTACACCAATCGTTAATCAAGCTAATTTCTGACTTTCTCTTCAGAATGCGCCGCTTGTGGGCGGTCTTATTCACGTGCCTCCACTTTGACTGTGTCTTCTCCCCAACAGCCACGTCGCAGTTTTTAGCACATCCATAGTCAGTCTACTGACAGATATAAGTTTGAATTATACGCTTCTTTTTATTCGAAATAGTAACAGCAGAAGATTTTAGCATGCATGTGCATGTACGAGCCAGTCTGCCCCACAACAAGAGGTTAGAGAAAATTAAGGAATGTATTGTTTATTTTTTATGTAAATCCAAGCAATGCGCACTTCGCTGTTGTGTAGCTGCTAGCTCCTAGTAGCCTGTGGCCTACCATCTTTGCGTTTTGTAAATGACTTGACTAAAATACAAGAAAAGATGAAACTTGGAGGACATTTAGATGTTAAATGGCTGTCCAACTTTCCACAAGTAAACACGCTGCTGGATTGCTTGTATCGGAGATTATATCACACATTTTACAGTATATGCAAGCCAAATTGTTTTGCAGATGGGACACTCCTAATTTTGCATATAGCCTCTCAGCGTGACTGTGTTTTCCTATGTGTACTATTGTCCTACGTCAGTGTACCTACAGTTGTGGTCAAAAGTTTACATACACTCGTAAAGAACATAATGTCATGGCTGTCTTGAGTTTCCAATCATTTCTATAACTCTTATTTTTTTGTGATAGAGTGATTGGAGCACATACTTGTTGGTCACAAAAAACATTCATGAAGTTTGGTTCTTTTATGAATTTATTATGGGTCTACTGAAAATGTGACTGTGGAAGTCGCTTCCTATCCGTTCCACTGTTATACGCGGCACAGGAGCCAAGCTTTTTAACAATGTTTTAATGTCCATAGAATTTCTCACAGATTTCTCTCCAGCAGGACGTGACTTTTCAGCCACCTCCGTATCCTATCCCCCTCCTGCTCTCGGCCGCTTACTGTTAAAGACAACAGATGATTAGATGAACGCGTACCACCTGTGAAATCTAATCACCTGCCAGCTGTGTCTCGCCATCAACACATGCCCTGCCCCTATCCGATGGTGCTCGTCCTCAGCACCATAGACAGAGGCGGTGACCTTTGCTCCTGCAAGCGCGCTGGCCACACCTACCTCCACAGTGACCAAATCTGCTGGGTCAAAAGTATACATACAGCAATATTAATATTTGGTTACATGTCCCTTGGCAAGTTTCACTGCAATAAGGCGCTTTTGGTAGCCATCCACAAGCTTTTGGCAAGCTTCTGGTTGACAAACTTGGTGAAGTTAAGGTAAATGTGTTGGTTTTCTGACATGGACTTGTTTCTTCGGCATTGTCCACACGTTTAAGTCAGGACATTTGGAAGGCCATTCTAAAACCTTAATTCTAGCCTGATTTAGCCATTCCTTTACCACTTTTGACGTGTGTTTGGGGCATACTTGCCAACCTTGAGACCTCCAATTTCGGGAGGTGGGGGGGTTAAGAGGGGAAGAGTATATTTACAGCTACAATTCACCAAGTCAAGTATTTCATATATATATATATATATAAGAAATACTTGACTTTCAGTGAATTCTAGCTATATATATGTGTATATATATATATATAAATAAGAGTAATACTTGAATTTCAGTGTTCATTTATTTACACATATACACACATAACACTCATCTACGCATTGTTGAGTTAAGGGTTGAATTGTCCATCCTTGTTCTATTCTCTGTCACTATTTTTCAAACCATGCTGAACACCCTCTCCGATGATGCATTCTGCTTCGTCTCCTTGTTGTGTGCGCAGTTGTGCACTCTCTAAAAGCCCTAGATGTTATTGTCACATATGCATGTACAGTAGATGGCAGTATTGTCCTGGTTAAGAGTGTCACAACATTGCTGTTTACGGCAGACGAACTGCTTTACGGTAGACAAAAACGTGACTGCTGTTGTTGTGTGTTGTTACCGCGCTGGGAGGACTGCGCAGTTGGGTGTTCCAACAATACAATGACCCCAAACACACGTCAAAAGTGATAAAGGAATGGCTAAATCTGGCTAGAATTAAGGTTTTAGAATGGCCTTCCCAAAGTCCTGACTTAAACGTGTGGACAATGCTGAAGAAACCAACACATTTAGCTGAACGGCACCAATTTTGTCAAGAGGAGTGGTCAAAAATTCAACCAGAAGCTTGTGGATGGCTACCAAAAGCTCCTTATTACAGTGAAACTTGCCAAGGGACATGTAAGCAAATATTAACATTGCCGTATGTATACTTTTGACCCAGCAGATTTGGTCACATTTTCAGTAGACCCATAATAAATTCATAAAAGAACCAAACTTCATGAATGTTTTTTGTGACCAACAAGTATGTGCTCCAATCACTCTATCACAAAAAAATAAGAGTTGTAGAAATTAATGGAAACTCAAGACAGCCATGACATTATGTTCTTTACAAATGTATGTAAACTTTTGACCACGACTCTACTAGTTGCACTGGGCTAGGAGCACATAAAACTGCAAAACCAACCAAAATCTACCAGTAAAAAAATTAGAAACGTAATAATAAAGGAACGGGAAAAAAAATATTTTTTGAGGTTTATGTGACTTGAAGTGATGTGCTGATCCATTTGAATATTGTGTGAAGTTCACATTTTTTGTATCACAGACTCCCCTTTGATATCAAACGGATCAAACCATTCCCCCATCAAATTCTGATGAAAATAGGAACAGCTTGTCAAATAAGTGTGCTGCCAGTAGCCCAAAACTGTGTACTACTAGTATTGCTAGTAGTACACAGGTGTGTCATTGAAAATACAAAGTTCTTATCCACTTCTGTAGTTGGACAAGAGCAGTCCTTAGAAACTCGTCTCCCATCCTGTGTGTGCTGTGACTTTTTCGACGATTCTAGTCCGAGGGCTTTGGGTCAGACGATCATCCAATGAACCACGACTCTAACTTCCCTTTACTCCTCCCGTCTGCTTCTCCTTCGTTCCCAGCCAATCGTTGACCTCAGTCCCATAAGACGCTCCGCGTCCTCGTTGACCCCGCAGTACAGGCAGGAGGTCGGTCTGAAGGAATACCACTTGACACGGCCGGGCCAGCCTCCGCCGTCGACCAGGCCCGCTCCGGGCCAGGCCCAGGACCGAGCGCATCACCATCACCACCACCACCGCTGCCACAGACGCAGGGACAAAGACAAAGACAAAAAGCCAAAATCGCTGGATAGAGGGACGTCTGTGCAGCAACCCAGTGCAGTCGGTAAGACAAAAACAATCCTGAGAAATGTTTCTTTCTTTGCTTGTGACATCATCAGAAATCTTTTTCTCTGATGATAGACGAGCGTATTGTCAGGGGTGAATGTTGCAATAAGAATATCTGCATCTCTAAAAGCATGGTGTCAGTTGAACTGTGTTCAAAGCAAACTAAATACAGTAGAAGCTGGTTAAGTCAATATAAGCATTTTATTTATTTATTAGAATGAGGACAATGCATATTCATCAACATAGAGCAACAATGTAAATATGCCTGTCACCTTGACATTGACATTGACATTTACTTGGAACTGCAGATTCCCGAGATGATCATCATTGTTACGCATCAATAGTTTTTTTTAGATTTTCCCATATTATTTTTAGAGATGTCTGATAAATGCTTTAAAGTGTAATATCGGAAATTATCGGTATCGGTTTCAAAAAGTAAAATTGTATGATTTTTTAAAACGCCTGTTGTATGGAGTGGTACACGGACGTAGGGAGAAGTACAGAGCAGTTGCGTCTCCCAGTCATACTTGCTAACCCTCCCAATTTTCCAGGGAGACTCCCGAATATCAGTGCCCCTCCCGAAAATCTCCCGGGGCAACCATTCTCCCGGATTTCTCCCGATTTCCACCAAAACAACAATATTGGGGGCGTGCCTTTTAGGCACTGCCTTTGCATGCCGGCCTAATCACATACTATCTACGACTTTTCACACAAGTGAATGCATGCATACTTGGTCAACAGCCATACAGGTCACACTGAGGGTGGCCGTTTAAACAACTTTAACACTGTTACAAATATGCGCCACACTGTGAACCCACACCAAACTAGAATGACAAACACATTTCGGGAGAACATCCGCACCGTAACACAACATAAACACAACAGAACAAATACCCAGAACCCCGTGCAGCACTAACTCTTCCGGGACGCTTCAATATACACCCTCCGCTGCCCCCTAACCCCCACCTCAACCCTGCCCACCTCAACCTCCTCATGCTCTCTCAGGGAGAGCATGTCCCAAATTCCAAGCTGCTGTTTTGAGGCATGTTAAAAAAAATAATGCACTTTGTGACTTCAATAATAAATATGGCAGTGCCATGTTGGCATATTTTTTTCCATAACTTGAGTTGATTTATTTTGGAAAACCTTGTTACATTGTTTAATGCATCCAGCGGGGCATCACAACAAAATTAGGCATAATAATGTGTTAATTCCACGACTGTATATATCGGTATCGGTTGATATCGGAATCGGTAATTAAGAGTTGGACAATATCGGAATAACGAATATCGGCAAAAAAGCCATTATCGGACATCTGTGATTATTTTCCCATTTCCATTTGCCCCTTTAATTATATCAATATAAAAAAAAGCTTTTGCTTTCCGTAAAAGTTTTATCACTTTGTTTCGGAGTGATATAAAGATTTGTCGGTAGATTATACTTATCAGCAATCTGTTTCAGCTTCACTAGGGCGGCGCTAAACATGCGGCTCTCGAGCCGCGGGTTGCTGACCCCCGGGCTAAGGGGTGGCGGCTCTTACGAACACGTCAAGGGGCGAGCAGTGAAGCGGATGCTTTGAGGGCTGGACCTGCCTTAGGACAGAGAGAAGTGAATACATGTAAACTAAGTAAATGTTTTTATTAGAGATGTCCGATAATATCGGACTGCCGATATTATCGGCCGATAAATGCTTTAAAATGTAATATCGGAAATTATCGGTATCGGTTTCAAAATTATCGGTATCGGTTCCAAAAAGTAAAATGTATGACTTTTTAAAACGCCGCTGTGTACACGGACGTAGGGAGAAGTACAGAGCGCCAATAAACCTTAAAGGCACCGCCTTTGCGTGCCGGCCCAGTCACATAATATCTACGGCTTTTCACACACACAAGTGAATACAAGGCATACAGGTCACATTGAGGGTGGCCGTATAAACAACTTTAACACTGTTACAAATGACAATAACAAAAAAATATGTTTTTCATGAGCTGTGTACTAGTATTTAATGTCTGGGTAGGGGTCCTGCTTTGGAAATAATTTGTACCCCTTTCAGATATCGCATTCAGTTCCCACTAAAACATTCACATGTTGCACAATGAGATGTAAACATGGGATCATGTGTACATTCCTGTAACTTTCTGTTTGTAAAATATATCTTTATTTGTATTTCTTTAATATAATATTAATAATTTCATGATTCATATTTATAAAGTAAGATTAAATTAAGAAAAAACTTTTTATTTTTCACTAAAGAAGGGTTCGGTGAATGCGCATATGAAACTGGTGGGGTTCGGTACCTCCAACAAGGTTAAGAACCACTGGTTTAGGTGCACGTTTGAGCGCCACTCAGAGAATTCCACTGGCCAAAATGTGCAGGAAAGTTGTGGTAATTGGACAAAGTTGCAAGGCCGTGCATCATTTGTGAAGACTGGTTGGATTTGCATTAATTAGCGCGATCGCGACGTCACAAATTCCTTGAGGGAAGGAATGTTGTGTGGTCTGCTTTTTTCCCCCCACATGTTAAGTCACTTTAAATATGACAAGTATATATCATACTGTAGTTCTCATGCAGCACTGCTTTCCTGTGGGACACCAACATGGATGTTAACATCATCAACAATCATCACATGGTCAAATTTAATACGCTTTGAGATGGAGTACATAAATCAGGAAAAGACACATGAGAAGTTTTTGGTTTCATAGGCTGGTAATGTAAGACTTCAAGTGCCAGTTATTTAAAGGGGGTCATGTTGTGATCTTTTTTCTACATGCAAAACACGTCCTTTTGGTCTACATAACATGTATTCCTGGTTCTTAGTCAAACGTTTGCGTAGATTATGTTTTACAGACTATCTTGTCAGCCATGTTGTGTTTTAGCGCTTCCATATGGAGTCCACTAAGATACAAGTTACAACTATACTTTACTTTTTAGTAAAACTGGCAACGGCAGAGGATGTTAGCATGCATGTGCCTGTACGAGACAGTCTGCCCCACAACAAGAGGATAGAGAAAAAAGGAAACTTGGTGAATACAACTTTGGACTACAATGGCGGACTCGCGCAATTCTCTTCGGGCAAGCCTTTCTACAGACGTAACTAAGGAAAATAACGTAACTAAAGTCTCAAAGACAAATAAGATCAATAACGAGTGTTTTGACATCTCTCTTGGATTAATCAGCTGTTAGACTATTGTAGTGAATCACACTTGAGCCATCATACAAACCCTGTTTCCATATGAGTTGGGAAATTGTGTTAGATGTAAATATAAACGGAATACAATGATTTGCAAATCATTTTCAACCCATATTCAGTTGAATAAGCTACAAAGACAACATATTTGATGTTTAAACTGATAAACTTTTGTTTTTTTGCAAATAATCATTAACTTTAGAATTTGAAGCCAGCAACACGTGACAAAGAAGTTGGGAAAGGTGGCAATAAATACTGATAAAGTTGAGGAATGCTCATCAAACACTTATTTGGAACATCCCACAGGTGAACAGGCAAATTGGGAACAGGTGGGTGCCATGATTGGGTATAAAAGTAGATTCCATGAAATGCTCAGTCATTCACAAACAAGGATGGGGCGAGGGTCACCACTTGGTCAACAAATGCGTGAGCAAATTGTTGAACAGTTTAAGAAAAACCTTTCTCAACCAGCTATTGCAAGGAATTTAGGGATTTCACCATCTACGGTCCGTAATATCATGAAAGGGTTCAGAGAATCTGGAGAAATCACTGCACGTAAGCAGCTAAGCCGGTGACCTTCGATCCCTCAGGCTGTACTGCATCAACAAGCGACATCAGTGTGTAAAGGATATCACCACAGGGGCTCAGGAACACTTCAGAAACCCACTGTCAGTAACTACAGTTGGTCGCTACATCTGTAAGTGCAAGTTAAAACTCTCCTATGCAAGGCGAAAACCGTTTATCAACAACACCCAGAAACGCTGTCGGCTTCGCTGGGCCTGAGCTCATCTAAGATGGACTGATACAAAGTGGAAAAGTGTTTTGTGGTCTGACGAGTCCACTTCAAATTGTTTTTGGAAACTGTGGACGTTGTGTCCTCCGGCCCAAAGAGGAAAAGAACCATCCGGATTGTTATAGGCGCAAAGTTGAAAAGCCAGCATCTGTGATGGTATGGGGGTGTATTAGTGTCCAAGACATGGGTAACTTACACATCTGTGAAGGCGCCATTAATGCTGAAAGGTACATACAGGTTTTGGAGCAACATATGTTGCCATCCAAGCGACGTTACCATGGACGCCCCTGCTTATTTCAGCAAGACAATGCCAAGCCATGTGTTACATCAACGTGGCTTCATAGTAAAAGGAAGCGGGTACTAGACTGGCCTGCCTGTAATCCAGACCTGTCTCCCATTGAAAATGTGTGGCGCATTATGAAGCCTAAAATACCACAACAGAGACCCCAGACTGTTGAACAACTTAAGCTGTACATCAAGCAAGAATGGGAAAGAATTCCACCTGAGAAGCTTAAAAAATGTGTCTCCTCAGTTCCCAAACGTTTACTGAGTGTTGTTAAAAGGAATGGCCATGTAACACAGTGGTGAACATGCCCTTTCCCAACTACTTTGGCACGTGTTGCAGCCATGAAATTCTAAGTTAATTATTATTTCCAAAAAAAACCCAAAGTTTATGAGTTTGAACATCAAATATCTTGTCTTTGTGGGGCATTCAATTGAATATGGGTTGAAAAGCATTTGCAAATCATTGTATTCCGTTTATATTTACATCTAACACAATTTCCAAACTCATATGGAAACGGGGTTTGTACATGAATCATATATTTAATGGACGTTTGAAAGTAAACAATGTGATAAAGAACATTTTACAACAACCAACATTAAGACACTGTGCTTGTAGGCTGAAATTGGCGGTCGTACTTGCCGGCGCAACAACTTCATGGCTTCACAATAGTTACGTAGTACAGAACTAGACGTTGAGTAATCGCTCGATATACCGGTACATCGCGGACAATAACTGACAGTCTGCTTTGCCAGTCTAAATGGATTCGCTATTTTTCGCAGTCTTCCCTTGTCCACGGGAGCCCGCATTGTCATTGTCTCTCCTTCGACAAATGGACAAAGTTTTTCGCTAAGTAGAATCACAGCTGACCTGGAGATTCAAAACTTCTCTTGCCGTTCCTCTAACACCAGTGTTGGGACTAAAGTAACGCGTTACTGTAACACCGTTACTATCGGCGGTAAATAGTAATCTAACGCGTTATTTTTTATATTCAGTAACTCAGTTACCGTTACTACATGATGCGTTACTGCGTTATTTTGCGGGTTTTTTTATGTAGTATCGGCTAGAAACTGAGAAGATCTGAGTGTTTTATTGCAGCGCTGCGGAAGAGGCGACAAGGAAGAGGCGCGCCGGGCGCTGTCTGTGTGTACGTGTGTGTGTGTGTGTGTGTGTGTGTGTGTGTGTGTGTGTGTGTGTGTGTGTGTGTGTGTGTGTGTGTGTGGGAGGGGGCGTGTCTGTGTCTACTAACAAGACGTCATGGCGAACCCTGAAGCCGAGTTTCTTAAAATGGAGATATTTTCAGTACGTTTCTTTTATCGACCACAAAGAAAAGAACATTTTAGTTGAATGTAAGTTGTGTCTTGGATCAAAGATCCTATCCTCGCAATTCAAATATGCTGAAACCGCTACAAAAACAACATGCTTCGACGAAGCTAGTAAAGAGACACACACTTCACCTCCACCTCCAACAGCGGCTGGATTTTAACGAGGCACTGCACACTGAAGGTACACACACTCTGTCAATTCTCATATATACTCTTTCATTTTAGACTTTTAGAGTGTTTGATTATCACATCACTCTAAATGTTTAGACTATAAAGTTCACAAACCTAAAGAGGGATACTAGTGGGCCAGGCTAATATTTCCTTTTCTCTAAACGAAGTGGGGAAATGTGTAGTGTTCTGGGCTTCAGACATGATTTTATTTCAGAATTCCTTGAGATAAAAAAAACGCCTTGTTAGGCTTTA
The DNA here is from genome assembly GCF_033978685.3 of Nerophis lumbriciformis. NCBI lineage: Eukaryota > Metazoa > Chordata > Actinopteri > Syngnathiformes > Syngnathidae > Nerophis > Nerophis lumbriciformis. The sequence goes on along the minus strand of NC_084567.2, from coordinate 28,992,187 downwards.
TGTATGTAGTGTGCCTTTCTTGGTTTACAGCTATGTTGTTATTATGCTGTTTGTTACTTATGTATGTTATGTTGCAGCTATTTGAAATAGTTTTGTCAATTTGTTCTGGTCTGAAACAAATTGGCCCTTTGAAACATATCTTTGTCTTTGTGTGTTGTATGTAGACCACATTGCATAGCAGAGTTCAGTGATACAAATACATGTCAAGTTGATCAACAGATTGTATTATTCTCCAGTGCAATAACAGTACTGAAATGAAGGCTAAAAGGGCATTAAATGGGGCCTTAAAAAAATTAAAAATATATATAAGTAACTAAATAGTTACTTTTCACAGTAACACATTACTTTTTGGTTTAAGTAACTGAGTTGGTAACTGAGTTACTTTTGAAATAAAGTAACTAGTAACTGTAACTAGTTACTGGTTTTCAGTAACTAACCCAACACTGTCTAACACAGTGGTTCTTAACCTTGTTGGAGGTACTGAACCCCACCAGTTTCATATGCGCATTCACCGAACCCTTCTTTAGTGAAAAATAAAATGCATTTTTTTTTTTTTTTCAATTTCAAGACAAAGTTATATGTTTTTATACTGGTGTACAAAATGAACCGTGCATGAACATCACCTTGTTCAAAGAACAAAACCAACACAGTGCATTAACTCACAACAAATTACACACCTGCAAATCAGATGGAACATTAGAGGGAACATTGTTTGGGGGCATCCATAATACGCCGATAGGGAGAAGTTTTTATTTACACGATGAGTCGGGTGTGTCTTGACGTACGCTCCGCCGAACCCCTGAGGCCGACTCATCGAACCCCTAGGGTTCGATCGAACCCAGGTTAAGAACCACTGCTCTAACACGGCACACAACAGATCCCACCAGGCTGCCTTTCTTACAGGCCTTATCCAAAACCGTCGCTCAACATTGCTATGTTGACGTCTGAGATGTGTTGTATCCCAATTACCGTATTTTTTGGAGTATAAGTCGCACCGGAGTATAAGTCGCACCTGCCAAAAATGCATAATAAAGAAGGGAAAAAACATATATAAGTCGCACTGGAGCCAGGCCAAACTATGAAAAAAACTGTGACTTATAGTCCGAAAAATACGGTAGCTGCAATCGCGCGTTTCTTTCTCTTAAGGCAGGCCTGGGCAATTATTTTGACTCGGGGTCCACATTTAGAGAAAAAATGTGTCTGGGGGCCTGTATATCTATTTTTAGGGACACTAATACAAAACCTCAGAATAATGTCTGATTGAATGCTAAAAACGTTATGACATACCGCCTTAAAAGACGTAATGGAATTTTACATGTTTCTATGAACGATAAAACCCTGAATATTGACAAAATATGAATGTCACACCCCCTTTCGATCGACATATTTTACAATCAAGTGAAACGCAACAAAAATGCAACAAACAGTGAAATATGAACGCGAAGGGTACAAAATAAACCCCACCTACAATCTGATATATCTGATATATCACTAAGCTTTAGAACTTTGTTATGAAAATCTCCTTCCGCGTCTGTGGAAACGCTTCCCGCCCACACTGCTTGGTGCCTCGTCTGAGCTGCTGTGACGTAGATTACCATAGTAACTAATTAGATTACCATAGTAACTAATTAGATTACCATAGTAACTAGTATATCATCCAAAAGCGCAGATTCCAACCATTGAAATACTTTGTATAGTTCAAGACTTACGGTCATTAGAAAACATGACTGCACATCATAATGGCAGCTACAGTTTCCATCTTAAAGATCTAAAAAATATATTTGGGAATGTCCGACGGGCCGGATTGAAAAAGTTAACCCGGGCCTTAATTTGCCCAGGTCTAAAATACCAAAATTCAACAGTCAAATCAACGTCAGAACCCAACATTGAATAAACGTTGTCAAAAAAGATGTTGTTTCAACGTATTTCTGTTGTAAATTGTTGGTTGGGAAAATACCAAAATTCAACGGTCAAATCAACGTCAGAACCCAACATTGATTAAACGTTGTCAAAAAGCATGTTGTTTCAACGTTGTATTTGTGTTGTAAGATGTTGGTTGGGAAATGACCAAAATTCAACAGTCAAATCAACGTCGGAACCCAACATTGATTAAACTTTGTCAAAAAGCATGTTGTTTCAACGTTGTATTTGTGTTGTAAGATGTTGGTTGGGAAATGACCAAAATTAAACGGTCAAATCAACGTCACAACCTGACATTGAATAAACGTTGTCAAAAAGCATGTTGTTTCAACGTATTTCTGTTGTAAATTGTTGGTTGGGAAAATACCAAAATTCAACAGTCAAATCAACGTCAGAACCCAACATTGATTAAACGTTGTCAAAAAGGATGTTTCAAAGTATTTCTGTTGTAAAATGTTGGTTGGGAAAATACCAAAATTCAACGGTCAAATCAACGTCAGAACCCAACATTGATTAAACGTTGTCAAAAAGGATGTTTCAAAGTATTTCTGTTGTAAAATGTTGGTTGGGAAAATACCAAAATTCAACGGTCAAATCAACGTCAGAACCCAACATTGATTAAACGTTGTCAATAAGCATGTTGTTTCAACTTTGTCTTAAGGTATGTTTGGGCATGTCTGGATGACTCGCCTCCATATTTCCAGTGGTTAGCTCCGAGTTACGAAACCGCTTTATTATGAAGCTGGCTGTGGCGCGTTCTTTCTGACGTCACTTCCTGTGTGGGGAACGGTCTTTCTGGCGTCACGTCCTTTCAGAACTCAGATTTAGTGTGGCTGAAACGGGGCTTAGGCTAAATAATTATACTTAGTGTGGCATAAAACACGTCTTTCTGTGGCAGCGTCGGAGAGAGTTGTACATGTAAACAAACTGTTGAGTCACACTCCACACAACGGTGAGTTCAAGGGCCGCTGAAATTAGTAGGACAAAACGGCGCTCACCAAATACTCTCATCAGTGAAGCATAAACACAAACATATTAAACAGTGGGCTTTCTAACAATTAGGAAGGTTTGTGTCGTGTTTGTCCTCCTACAGAAACCAAATTACAACAAAACATATATTTTTCACCCCATTTTTTTTCCATTTCTATACATTTTTTTAAAATAGCTCCATGGAGCAACCAGGGCGCCTCTATAGAGCCGCATGTGGCTGTAGAGCCACGGGTTGCTGACCCCCGCACTAACTTCACAATTCCTATTTCTCCTTAGGCTCCTTCACCGACCCTTCAGCTGAGGGCTTGTCCAGGGAACGAGCAAGGGAGCGTGATCGCAGTCGCCATCACGAGAGGAGGCATCACTCCTCTGCAGGGGAGCAACGCTACTACTCAGAGCGTTACAGCTGCAGGGAGACGAGCCACGCCAAGTCAGCCAGTCCAAGCCGATCCACGTCTCCAGGAGAGGCACAGGAAACTTCTGTCCTTAAACAAGTGAGTCTTTTCAGTGACATTTAAAATAGGGGTCTTTAACCTTTTCCAGGATCCCCAAACTGATGGAGAGATGGAGCAGGGACAACCTACTCATATATCCTGTAAATCAATGTTTTAAACTAAACCGGTCCTAAAGGTACCTTGTTTTTGTGCAATACTAAGATTTTATTCATGACCTACTCTATTCATATCCTATTCTATTTAAATTATAATGAAAATTCTATTGTTCTTGTGGTAGACTTCAACAAAATAAAAAGGGTAACAGTTGCAATGAAGTGAAGAGAATAGAAATTAAAATAATAATAAAAACATTTGAAATATAAAATCAAGAATAGTAACCCAGCAGACACAATAAATTGATACAACGTAGATTATGCATATATGGTTTATTTTTAAACTGACTTCTAAACAACGTTGTAAAATAGTTGTGTTTGTAAATTGAGCCAACGTTGATGTCAAACATTGGATCCACGTTGTTGGTTGGGAAATGACCAAATTTCAATGGTCAAATCAACGTCACAACCTGACATTGAATAAACGTTGTCAAAAAGGATGTTGTTTCAACGTTGAATTTGTGTTGTAAAATGTTGGTTGATAAAATACCAAAATTCAACGGTCAAATCAACGTCAGAACCCAACATTGAGTAAACATTGTCAAAAAGGATGTTGTTTCAACGTATTTCTGTTGTAAATTGTTGGTTGGGAAAATACCAAAATTCAGCGGTAAAATTAACGTCAGAACCCAACATTGATTAAACGTTGTCAATAAGCATGTTGTTTCAACGTTGTATTTGTGTTGTAAAATGTTGGTTGGGAAAATACCAAAATTTAACAGTCAAATCAACGTCGAAACCCAACATTGATTAAACGTTGACAAAAAGCGTGTTGTTTCAACGTGTATTTGTGTTGTAAAATATTGGTTGGAAAAATACCAAAATTCAACGGTCAAATCAAGGTCAGAACCCAACATTGATTAAACGTTGTCAAAAAGCATGTTGTTTCAACGTTGTATTTGTGTTGTAAAATGTTGGTTGGGAAATGACCAAAATTCAGCGGTAAAATTAACGTCAGAACCCAACATTGATTAAACGTTGTCAATAAGCATGTTGTTTCAACGTTGTATTTGTGTTGTAAATTGTTGGTTGGGAAATGACCAAAATTCAACAGTCAAATCAACGTCAGAATCCAACATTGAATAAACGTTGTCAAAAAGCATGTTGTTTCAACGTATTTCTGTTGTAAATTGTTGGTTGGGAAAATACCAAAATTCAACAGTCAAATTAACGTCAGAACCCAACATTGAATAAACGTTGTCAAAAAGGATGTTGTTTCAACGTATTTCTGTTGTAAATTGTTGGTTGGGAAAATACCAAAATTCAACGGTCAAATCAACGTCAGAACCCAACGTTGATTAAACGTTGTCAAAAACCATGTTGTTTCAACGTTGTATTTGTGTTGTAAAATGTTGGTTGGGAAAATACCAAAATTCAACGGTCAAATCAACGTCAGAACCCAATATTGATTAAACGTTGTCGAAAAGCGTGTTGTTTCAATGTTGTATTTCTGATGGAAATTGTTGGTCCGAAAATGGCCAAAATACAACGGTCAAATCAACCTCGAAACCCAACATTGATTAAACGTTGTCAAAAAGCATGTTGTTTCAACGTTGTATTTGTGTTGTAAAATATTGGTTGGGAAAATACCAAAATTCAACAGTCAAATCAACGTCGAAACCCAACATTGAATAAACGTTGTCAAAAAGCGTGTTGTTTCAACGTTGTATTTCTGATGTAAATTGTTGGTTGGGAAATGACCAAAATTCAATTGTCAAATCTGACATGATCTGTGGTCTAGATCATGTTTTGTTTGGTTATGTTCTGTTGGTTTTTGGACTCCATAGTTCCTGTTTTTGTGCACTCTTGTTTGTTTTGGTTTCCATGACTACTCATTAGTTTCACCTGCCTTATGCACGCACCGGTTCTAATCATGATATTATTATTTAAGCCTGTCTATGGCAGTTAGTCTGCCTGGCGACATTGTTCGTTTCATAGTTCTTGATGATAGTTGCATGCTTGTGTTCATTTCATGCTCTGCTCATGTCATAGTTCATGCTGCTCTTTTCAAGCCACTGTAAGTGTTGTTTGTTTTATGTTCATAGTTTACGTTAAAGTGTTAGTTTTGTTCCCTGCGCTAAGTTCGTGCCTTCGCCTTGTGCACCTTTTTGTTTTGTACTTTGTTGAGTTATAGTCAAGATTAAATCATGTTTTTACCTTCAAGCCATGTCCAGTCTAGTCTGTTTGCATCACGGGAGAAAAATTCTCGCAGCAAGCTGCGTAAGAATCTACGTCCTGACAAAACCATTTTCAGAACCCAACATTGATTAAATGTTGTGAAAAAGCATGTTGTTTCAATGTTGTATTTGTGTTGTAAAATGTTGGTTGGGAAATGACCAACATTCAACGGTCAAATCAAGGTCAGAACCCAACATTGATTAAACGTTGTCAAAAAGCATGTTGTTTCAACTTTAGGTTTGAGTTGCTCAATGTCAGGAACTAATTCAACAAGTTCTCAACGTTGTTTTAGGCCTCATTTACACCTCACACCTAAATCCCACCTCATCTTATCGTGTCCACACACAATAATGCCACCGTTTAAGACCCCCTCGTCTCCTCCGTCCGCCTTTGCAACTTGACCTAATACGCATGCGCGGCATATGCGCACGTCATAGTCACCTCCAGTGTTGCTTTGTGTGCAAGTTCTTAAATTTAACTTATCTGAACAATATCCAGTGTTGTGGTATTTCAATGAACTGGAATCCAGTGTGCTGTGGGGCCCTATTGTAGCGAATCACACCTGAGCCATCATACATTAATAAGGTCTTTAATAAACACGTGAAAGTACACAAATAATTTTACATCAATCAAACTCGGAATCTAGATATCTAGACACTCCTCACTCTTTTGCCTTCACCTTTATTGTCCATTTGTTATTGGTGACTTTATATACTCTGGACCTAGATGTTGAGTCCGCGACATACATGGCGGACAATAACTGATAGTCTGCTTTGCTAGTCCAAAATCATTCGCCGGTTTCCGTAGTCTTCCTTTGACGGCCAGGTAATACAAAGCACACACTACCTTTTTTATCACATTCACGGGAGCTCAATTCTTGTTGTCTCTCCTTTGACAAAGAATCACAGCTGACCCCGACATTTGAAAGTTCTCTTGCCGTCTGAGAAGTGTTGTATCCCAAATAGCTGCAATCGCTTTCTCTTAAGGTATTCATGTGTGAGTTCCACAAGCGTCTGTACAGACGGAAGGAGAAACACGGGCATGTCTGGATGACTCGCCTCCATATTTCCAGTGGTTACCTCCGAGTTACGAAACCACTTTATTATGAAGCTGGCTGTGGCGCGTTATTTCTGACGTCACTTCCTGTGAGGGGCGCGGTCTTTGTGGCGTCACTTCCTCTCCGAACTCAGTTTGTAAACGATCAGTGAGTCCATACAAACTAAGAGCCGGAGATTCAAGAAAAAATTGTCCAAGGTGGGGGACCTTAAACGATAGTTTAGTGTGGCTGAAACAGGCCTTAGGCTAAATAATTATTTGTTTAAGGGGTTCTCCGGCTTAGTCTAGACATAGCCTTAATGTCTTGTGCCTGCTGGGAAGCCAATAAAATATAAATAAAACAGAAAAATAAATGTAATGACCACAATCCATTACAGAATTGGACCTACATGGTCTGCAGACCCTCTGTTGAAGACCTTTGCTTTGAAGTGTTGTACTTTCTGCATTAAATGTTGCTTTTTGTCACTGGTTTTACTTTAACCTCTCTAGTAATATTTGGTATTTTGTTTTGACAGCATGGTAGCACTGGAGGTAAGCCTGCACCCTCTGGTTCAAGCACGCCAGGCCGTGGTCGCAGGCAGCTCCCCCAGACACCCCTGACCCCTCGTCCCGCCGTGGCCTACAAGACCGCCCACACCGCCCCTCTGCCGTCAGCTGCCAGCACCGCTATGGTTTCCCAGACTCGTGTCAGCCGTGGCCTTTCAGAACACGAGCGCTTGCACGGGGACAATGACCTGTCCCCGGTACCGGTCACCTGCATCGGCTCCGACCCCGATTTAAATCTGCAGCCGCAGGGAACTTCTCGCCAAGCGCTCTATGAAGAAACCGATGACTTCCAGGACGCCGTTAGCAGTCAACTGTTGTCACACTCGGCCAGAGCCGCCACCTCCGCTACCACTTCCGCTTCCAACGAGAGTGCTGCTGTGCCTGCTACAGCGGCGGCCGCACAAGGCCGCGCTGACGTACCCAACGGTTACCACTTCACCTTCGGGGTCAACGCCGCCTCGAACGACAGAGGAACAGGAAGCCTCAGGGAGCGAGAGGAGGAGGACTGGTGCTAACATGCCAGGATAGAAGACAGGTTTTTTTCCTATCCACTGATGAGGGAGCAGCTTAACCGCGTTGCTCGGCTCAGTCCGCGTGAGCTGGTCAGAGGCTGACGCGGGAAAGAAGTCAGAAAAAAGCCGGTTCAAAGTGCTGAAAAGGCTTCAGATTCATTCCAGTGTCCAAGTGTTACTCTCCTCATTCATCAGTTATTGGCAAAAGGAAACGGGAAGCTCAGCTGAACTTGCACTGATGGCACAATGAAGACCCTCCAGTATTGTTGTCTGGTAGTGTTGGAGGAGACTTAAGATCTTTAGATCCTAGTTAAAAGTCGTTGTTGACCCCCACGGAATGCCCAAATAATATAATAAGGAGATGAGTATTTGATCCCCTGCTGGATTAGTACATTTACAAACAGTCGAGGATTTTTAAGTCAAGTTTAAGTCGTTCCTGTTTATGTCGACCGACTCTTCATACCGCGTGTTCTTCATATGACTAACAAAGTGTCTGCTTAAGTTGTCACTAACATACACTATATTGCCAAATGTATTTGGCCACCTGCCTTTACTCACATATGAACTTCAAGTGCCATCCCATGGAATTGCCCAAAATGTTTTGGTATCCTGGAGCGCTCAAAGTTCCTTTCAGGGTGGCCAAGCGCAACTCCTGAAAAACAACCCCACACCATAATTCCTCCACCATCAAATTTCACACTCGGCACAATGCAGTCCGAAATGTAGCGTTCTCCTGGCAACCTCCAAGCCCAGACTCGTCCATCAGATTGCCAGAAGGAAAAGCGTGATTCATCACTCCAGAGAAGGAGTCTCCACTGCTCTAGAGTCCAGTGGCGACGTGCTTTACACCACTGCATACCATGCTTTGCATTGGACTTGGTGATGTATGTCTTAGATGCAGCTGCTCGGCCATGGAAAACCATTCCATGAAGCTCTCTGCGTACTGTACGTGGGCTAATTGGACGGTCACATGAAGTTTGGAGCTCTGCAGCAACTGACTGTGCAGAAAGTATTTGCACTATGCACTCTGTCAGTTTACGTGGCCTACCACTTGGTGGCTGAGTTGCTGTTGTTCCCAAACTCTTCACTTTTCTTATAACAAAGTTGACTTTGGAATATTTAGGAGCGAGGAAATTTCACGACTGGATTTGTTGCACAGGTGGCATCCTATGACAGTTCCACGCTGGAAATCACTGTCTGAGAGTGGCTCATTCTTTCTCAAATGTTTGTAGAAACAGTCTCCATGCCTAAGTGCTTGATTTTATACACCGGGCCAAGTGATTAGGACACCTGATTCTCACCATTTGGATGGGTGGCCAAATACTTTTGGCAATATAGTGTACATGGTCCACTGATTTTTTTTTGTATTGGGATGCTCCGATCAGGTTTAATGCTGCAGATTTTGATCATTTTCAATCAATCAATTAACGTTTATTTATATAGCCCTTAAACACAAATGTCTCAAAGGGCTGCACAAGCCACAACGACATCCCATCGGCTCAGATCCCACATCAGGGCAAGAAAAAACTCAACCCAATGGGGTGACAATGAGAAACCTCGGAGGGGACCTCTTGTTGCTGACTATAGAGAAAAAGAAGGAGTTTATTGATTACAGCATTGACGCAGGCTACAGTGGTGGATGTGTGCAAAATTTCGGGACTTTTGCACCCGAATTCACAACAGCAGTAACCATTAGATAAGAAAAGTTGGTTTTTGCATAATATTGTGAAACAAACGCCATAGGTTGCCGTATGTTGAAGCGTAGTACGTCTGACTACAGTAGCCGTAATGCGCCGACAAACCATTAAAGTGGTGCGGCTTCGTAGCTTACCAAAGTCATACTAAAACATTTTGACAGTTTTTTGATTGCTGTGTTTAATGTTTTATATTTTCATTGGAACATCAACGTTTTGGTGTTGCTTGTTTACGGGTGCTTGCTGGCGTCATTGTTTGAACAAGTGTCAGCCAACCGGCAGTCCACACGTACTGTACTGTATCTCTTATGTGTAACTGCCATCTACTGGTCACAGTTATCATTACATCATGTACCAAATAAACTGGCTTCGAGGTTGGTTAGCACAACCAGAATCAATACGTATATACGGCGCACCGTTGTTGTCGATTTTTAAGAAAATTAAAGGATTTTAAGTGCGCCTTATAGTACGAAAAATACGGAATTTCCTTATTTTCTTTCATTACATACAATCGTTTGATCAAACATAAAGGCAATAGTTGTTTGAAAAACAACTCCTGAAAAACAACCCCACACCATAATTCCTCCTCCACGATAACTAAACAAAGCTAGAAACCCAATCTCCTATTTTTAAATTTCTAAAGTTAGAATAGAATAGAATGGACTTTATTGTCATTATATTTGCATACAACGAGATTAAAGGCCTACTGAAATGCGATTTTCTTATTTAAACGGGGATCGCAGGTCCATTCTATGTGTCATACTTGATCATTTCGCGATATTGCCATATTTTTTCTGAAAGGATTTAGTAGAGAACATCGACGATAAAGTTCGCAACTTTTGGTCGCTGATAAAAAAGCCTTGCCTGTACCGGAAGTAGCAGACGAGTAGCGTGACGTCACAGGTTGTGGAGCTCCTCACATCCGCACATTGTTTACAATCATGGCCACCAGCAGCGAGAGCGATTCGGACCGAGAAAGCGACGATTTCCCCATTAATTTGAGCGAGGATGAAAGATTTGTGGATGAGGAAAGTGAGAGTGAAGGACTAGAGGGCAGTGGGAGCAATTCAGATAGGGAAGATGCTGTGAGAGGCGGGTGGGACCTGATATTCAGCTGGGAATGACTAAAACAGTAAATAAACATAAAACATGTATATACTCTATTAGCCACAACACAACCAGGCTTATATTTAATATGCCACAAATTAATCCCGCATAACAAACACCTCCCCCCTCCCGTCCATATAACCCGCCAATACAACTCAAACACCTGCACAACATACTCAATCCCACAGCCCAAAGTACCGTTCACCTCCCCAAAGTTCATACAGCACATATATTTCCCCAAAGTCCCCAAAGTTACGTACGTGACATGCACATAGCGGCACGCACGTACGGGCAAGCGGTCAAATGTTTGGAAGCCGCAGCTCCATGCGTACTCACGGTACCGTGTCTGTGTATCCAACTCAAAGTCCTCCTGGTAAGAGTCTCTGTTGTCCCAGTTCTCCACAGGCCAATGGTAAAGCTTGACTGTCATCTTCCGGGAATGTAAACAATGAAACACCGGCTGTGTTATCCAGCACAACAGTCAGTGGGTGCATTCTACGGCGGGGGTGCGTTATGCGGCACAACACCTGCCGCAATACACCGCTTCCCACCCACAGCTTTCTTCTTTGCTGTCTCCATTGTTCATTGAACAAATTGCAAAAGATTCACCAACACATATGTCCAGAATACTGTGGAATTTTGCGATGAAAACAGACGACTTAATAGCTGGCCACCATGCTGTCCCAAAATGTCCTCTACAATCTGTGACGTCACGCGCAGGCGTCATCATACCGAGACGTTTTCAGCAGGATATTTTGCGCAAAATTTAAAATTTCACTTTAGTAAGCTAACCCGGCCGTATTGGCATGTGTTGCAATGTTAAGATTTCATCATTGATATATAAACTATCAGACTGCGTGGTCGGTAGTAGTGGGTTTCAGTAGGCCTTTAAGGACTCCAACTTAAGGTGCGGTAGTGGGAACACATATGGGATAAAAATTAATTACACAAGAAGTAATAAAGATAAAACTAAGAATTGAAATAGACTACTATCCAATTCAAATAATAAGCAATCCTGTACAATATACAAATTACTGTACAATATTAAGATATAATAATTAATAATAGTTAATAATTAAGTTCTAAACGTTCCTGTGTTTAGGAATGTTTTCCCTGAATTTGTAAACATTAACAAAAAACAACAACAAAAAGGGATTTGGGGTTATTTTTTTTTCAATGTTAATTTTGTTATTTTGCTATTTGCTACTTCCGCCAGGAAGTTATGTAATCAATGGCATCTGTTTGTCAGTTAGTTAGTAAGCAGCATAACTCACAAAGTCGTTGGCTGATTTTGATCAAACTTTTTGTAAATGTCCAAAAATGGGATAAAGAACAAGTGATTAGATTTGAGAGCAGATGACTTTTACTACTGTACGTGACCTTGTGTTTACTGTATGTTTCAAAGCTAAACTTCCACCGACCGCCTCCAACCACAGAGATCAAGAAAGTGGATGATTGGCAAGAGGGTTCAATCCATTGATCACATTCCGCTATAGAACAAATTCGCCCAAGTGCTCAGACCGAGTGAACCCTTTTGGAACAGATGTACAAAATAAATATGATCATAATTTCATTCATCCGTTGATTAATTACCTCTGTCAGGAGGTTTTGTATCTGCTAGGGTCTGTTTGTTTGTATGTTTGTAAGTAAGTTTGCAACATAGCTCAGACATTTTTGATGAATCGTTCAGGAAATACACTATATTGCCAAAAGTATTTGGCCACCCGCCTTGACTCACATATGAACTTGAAGTGCCATCCCATTCCTAACCCATAGGGTTCAATATGATGCCACCTTTTGCAGCTATTACAGCTTAAACTCTTCTGGGAAGGCTGTCCACAAGGTTGCCGAGTGTATTTATAGGAATGTTCGACCATTCTTCCAAAAGTGCATTGGTGAGGTCACACACTGACGTTGGTCGAGAAGGCCTGCCTCTCAGTCTCCGTTCTAATTCATCCCAAAGGTGTTTTATCGGGTTCAAGTCAGGACTCTGTGCAGGCCAGTCAAGTTCATCCACACCAGACTCTGTCACCCATGTCTTTATGGACCTTGCTTTGAGCATTGGTGCACAGTCATGTTGGAAGAGGAAGGGGCCCGCTCCAAACTGTTCCCACAAGGTTGGGAGCATGGAATTGTCCAAAATGTTTTGGGGTCCTGGAGCATTCAAAGTTCCTTTCACTGGAACTAAGGAGCCAAGCCCAACTCCTGAAAAAAAAAAAAACACCATAATTCCTCCTCCATCAAATTTCACACTCGGCACAATGCAGTCCAAAATATACCGTTTTCCTGGCAACCTCCAAACCCAGACTCGTCCATCAGATTGCTAGACGGAAAAGCGCGTTTCATCACTCCGGAGAACGCGTCTCCTCTGCTCTAGAGTCCAGTGGCGACGTGCTTTACACCACTGCGTCCGACGCTTTGCATTGGACTTGGTGACGTATGGCTTAGATACAGCTGCTCGGCCATGGAAACCAATTCCATTAATCTCTCTGCGTGCTGTACGTGGGCTAATTGGAAGGTCAAATGAAGTTTGGAGCTCTGTAGCAACTGTCAGTCAGTTTACGTGGCCTACCACTTTGTGGCTGAGTTGCTGTTGTTCCCAAACTCTTCAATTTTCTTATAATAAAGCCAGTTGACTCTGGAATATTTAGGAGCGAGTAAATGGCAAATCACCGAGCTCCTGAGAGCGGCCCATTCTTTCACAAATGTTTGTAGAAACAAGTCTCCATGCCTATGTGCTTGATTTTATAGACCAAGTGATTAGGACACCTGATTCTGATCATTTGGATGGGTGGCCAAATACTTTTGGCAATATAGTGTATTTGACATGAGGTAAAATCAAGTGATTTGATTTTTTGGCCAGTTTCCGTACATTTTGTATGAACTTCTCTCTGTGTGCATGCTTGCATCCCCGCCTCCACCCACAGAGACAAAGAGAGCGAATGACCGACAAGAGGCTTCACTCCATTTATTTTACTCTGTTATAGACGTTAGCAACATAACTCAACACATTTTTAATGAAACTTTCAGGAAATGTCTGAAATGGAATTTTGGGGATGATCCGGATCGACGTCTGGATTTAGGATTTTTTTTTACTACGATTCCAAATTTCAACTAGGTTGAAGTGAAATGGTAGAAAAATAGTTTCACGGAAATTGATCGGCCAACAATGTGTGCCTTATTTCTCTTAACTGTTCATGTATTATTCGTAAGGAGGTGAAGTCACTAACTCAGCAGAGGATCAAAAACTTCTAGATTTTAATGTTATTTGTACAAAAAAAAAGGTCTCCCTCATCTAAGGCTGATGATTTTATGTCTTGGAACTTTCCTGCCATCACACCCGATGAACACAACCATTAACGGTTCGAACGAACAGAAACCGAGGAGTCACGTTTTGTCCGATTCTTGGTCCCACCCAGAAAGGACACGGACAACTTTTACAACAAACATGTGGCCGATTACTAAGTGCCTCGTTTTACAAGATGTGTGTCATCCAGCTACGTGGGTTGGACTGTGCCGAACAGTCAATAGCATGTCAGTACGTACACGTCGGAGAGAAAACAGACAACCTAAAGCAGTTTCGACTCAAAAAAAAAAAAAAAGAACAAAAAATATTTTTTTATATTCTGAATCTTGTAGTTGTAATCCAAAAAGGAAAATGCAAAGTCAGCATTGTAGTGCATGCCGAGGTCTTGGACATCCAAAAATGATATGTGTACATTGACTAAAGGGTGTGTGCTCAGCATTTGCCTTTTACTTCGAACACACTGCCGTCCGTTGGTAGGAAAGAGTTGACGAAAGGAGACAAGTGCCATTTTGAAAATATCTGCATCACATCGTGACAAGAAGAAGTGATTGTCACCGCTTGGTTTAATGAGCTGCCTGATCCGCATTTGCGACACGCACGCAAACATAGCGACTTTACAGTTTCACGACTTTGAGTCGTCAACAAATATTCTAAAAAAATTGCGTGTGAATGCTCCAATGCTGAAGTTGAACTGAAATCCTGGAATTTTTTTTGAATTGTTGAAAGAAAGCACACGATTCCCAAACAGGCTGAATATTTTGCAGTTGGAACCGTTTGAATCAGATGAAAAATGTGGGAGTTGTGGAACTTTGAAGAACGTTCCATTGATTTCAATGGGAATTTCCCATAAATATGGGAATTTGGGGGAAAGCGGGATTTTTTTTTTTAATTGTTAAAAAATGGTCTAAATGTGTTGAAATGGTTGGTGTTGAAATTTTTCAAATCGGCCGAGAAATGTTGAAGTAGTAATATGCCGAATTGAAAAATGGTATTACGGAATTTCGGGAAAACCGGGAATTTTTCCAGTTCAAAAAACAACTTTGTTTTTTGTCCTGATTAAGAGGAATATTTTGACGGTAGAACGGATGAAATGCGTTGAAAAATGTGGAAGGAGAAAAAAGGGTGGAAATAGGGCTTTGGAAAACCAGGAATTCTGGAAAAACCTGAAATTTTTTGGAACTTGGGAAAATAATTAAAATTTAGTTGAAATGGTTGGTGTTGAAATTTTTCAAATCGGTCGAGAAATGTTGAAGTAGTAATATGCCGAATTGAAAAATGGTATTGCGGAATTTCGGGAAAACCGGGAATTTTTCCAGTTCAAAAAACAACTTTGTTTTTTGTCCTCATTAAGAGGAATATTTTGACGGTAGAACTGATGAAATGCGTTGAAAAATGTGGAAGGAGAAAAAAGGGTGGAAATAAGGATTTGGAAAACCAGGAATTCTGGAAAACCCTGGAATTTTTTGGAAGTTGGAATATAATTAAAATTTAGTTGAAATGGTTGGTGTTAGAATTTTTCGAATCGGTCGAGAAATGTTGAAATAGTAACATGTTGAATTGAGAAATCGTATTACGGAATTCCTGGAATTTAGGGAAAAATGTTTCCAGTTTTTTGTGCTGATCAAGAGGAATGTTTTGACAGTACAACAGTTGAAATGCATTGAAAAATGTGGAAGGAGTAGTCACCAGAAAAAAAAGGGCGGAAATAGGGCTTTGGAAAACCAGGAATTCTGGAAAATCCTTGAATTTTTTTGAACTTGGAAAAAAATTAAATGGTCTAATTGAGTTGAAATGGTTGGTGTTGGAATTTTTCAAATCGGTCGAGAAATGTTGCAGTAGTAACATGTCGAATTGAAAAATGGTATTGCGGAATTTCGAGAAAAACGGGAATTTTTTCAGTTAAAAAAAAACGTTGTTTTTTGTCCTGATTAAGAGGAATATTTTGACAGTAGAGCGGATGAAATGCGTTGAAAAATGTGGAAGGAGAAAAAAGGGTGGAAATAGGGCTTTGGAAAACTAGGAATTCTGGAAAAACCTGGAATTTTTTGGAACTTGGAAAATAATTAAAATTGAGTTGAAATGGTTGGTGTTGGAATTTGTCAAATCGGTCGAGAAATGCTGCAGTAGTAACATGTCGAATTGAAAAATGGTATTACGGAATTTCGGGAAAACCGGGAATTTTTCCAGTTCAAAAAACAACTTTGTTTTTTGTCCTGATTAAGAGGAATATTTTGACGGTAGAACGGATGCAATGCATTGAAAAATGTGGAAGGAGAAAAAAGGGTGGAAATAGGGCTTTGGAAAACCAGGAATTCTGGAAAAACCTGGAATTTTTTGGAACTTGGAAAAATAATTAAAATTGAGTTGAAATGGTTGGTGTTGGAATTTGTCAAATCGGTCGAGAAATGCTGCAGTAGTAACATGTCGAATTGAAAAATGGTATTACGGAATTTCGGGAAAACCGGGAATTTTTCCAGTTCAAAAAACAACTTTGTTTTTTGTCCTGATTAAGAGGAATATTTTGACGGTAGAACGGATGCAATGCATTGAAAAATGTGGAAGGAGAAAAAAGGGTGGAAATAGGGCTTTGGAAAACCAGGAATTCTGGAAAAACCTGGAATTTTTTGGAACTTGGAAAAATAATTAAAATTGAGTTGAAATGGTTGGTGTTGGAATTTTTTGAATCGGTCGAGAAATGTTGAAATAGTAACATGTTGAATTGAGAAATCGTATTACGGAATTTCTGGAAAAATGTTTCCAGTTCAAAAAACAACTTTGTTTTTTGTGCTGATCAAGAGGAATGTTTTGATGGTAGAACGGTTGAAATGCATTGAAAAATGTGGAAGGAGTAGTCGCCAGGAAAAAAAGGGCGGAAATAGGGCTTTGGAAAACCAGGAATTCTGGAAAATCCTTTAATTTTTTTGAACTTGGAAAAAACTTAAATGGTCTAAATGAGTTGAAATGGTTGGTTTTGGAATTTTTCAAATCGGTCGAGAAATGTTGCAGTAGTAACATGTCGAATTGAAAAATGGTATTGCGGAATTTCGGGAAAACCGGGAATTTTTCCAGTTCAAAAAACAACTTTGTTTTTTGTACCGACTAAGAGGAATATTTTGATGGTAGAACGGATGAAATGTGTTGAAAAATGTGGAAGGAGAAAAAGGGTGGAAATAGGGCTTTGGAAAACCAGGAATTCTGGAAAAACCTGGAATTTTTTAGAACTTGGAAAATAATTAAAATTTAGTTGAAATGGTTGGTGTTGGAATTTTTCGAATCTGTCGAGAAATGTTGAAATAGTAACATGTTGAATTGAGAAATCGTATTACGGAATTTCTGGAAAAATGTTTCCAGTTCAAAAAACAACTTTGTTTTTTGTGCTGATCAAGAGGAATGTTTTGATGGTAGAACGGTTGAAATGCATTGAAAAATGTGGAAGGAGTAGTCGCCAGGAAAAAAAGGGCGGAAATAGGGCTTTGGAAAACCAGGAATTCTGGAAAATCCTTTAATTTTTTTGAACTTGGAAAAAACTTAAATGGTCTGAATGAGTTGAAATGGTTGGTGTTGGAATTTTTCAAATCGGTCGAGAAATGTTGCAGTAGTAACATGTCGAATTGAAAAATGGTATTGCGGAATTTCGGGAAAACCGGGAATTTTCCCAGTTCAAAAAACAACTTTGTTTTTTGTCCTGATTAAGAGGAATATTTTGACGGTAGAACGGATGAAATGCGTTGAAAAATGTGGAAGGAGAAAAAAGGGTGGAAATAGGGCTTTGGAAAACCAGGAATTCTGGAAAAACCTGGAATTTTTTGGAACTTGGAAAATAATTAAAATTTAGTTGAAATGGTTGGTTTTGGAATTTTTCAAATCGGTCGAGAAATATTGAACTCGTAACATGTTGAATTGAGAAATGCTATTACGGAATTCCTGGAAATTTGGGAAAATCGGGAATTTTTCCAGTTCAAAAAACAACTTTGTTTTTTGTCCTGATTAAGAGGAATGTTTTGACGGTAGAACGGTTGAAATGCATTGAAAAATGTGGAAGGAGTAGTCGCCAGAAAAAAAAGGGTGGAAATAGGGCTTTGGAAAACCAGGAATTCTGGAAAATCCTTGAATTTTTTTGAACTTGGAAAAAACTTAAATGGTCTAATTGAGTTGAAATGGTTGGTGTTGGAATTTTTCAAATCGGTCGAGAAATGTTGCAGTAGTAACATGTTGAATTGAAAAATGGAATTACGGAATTTCGGAAAACCAGGAATTTTACGGTAGAACGGTAGAAATGCGTTGAAAAATGTGCAAGGAGTAGTCGACAAAAAAGGGTGGAAATAGGGCTTTGGAAAACCAGGAATTCTGGAAAATCCTGGAATTTTTCAGAACTTGGAAAATAATTAAAATTGAGTTGAAATGGTTGGTGTGAGAATTTTTCAATTCGGTCAAGAAATGTTGAAATAATAACATGTTGAATTGAGAAATGCTATTACGGAATTTCGGGAAATCCGGGAATGTTTCCAGTTTAAAAAACAACTTTGTTTTTTGTCCTGATTAAGAGGAATGTTTTGACCGTAGAACGGTTGAAATGCGTTGAAAAATGTGGAAGGAGTAGTCGCTAGGAAAAAGGGTGGAAGTAGGGCTTTGGAAAACCAGATATTCTGGAAAATCCTGGGATTTTTTTTAACTTGGAAAACGGGTAGTTTCAATTTCCAGGATGGTGAAATGTGTTGAAGGTGGAATGGTTTGAATCGGTTTAAAAATGTGGAAATGGTGGAAGTTTGAAAAATGGCCAATTCATTTTGAATGGGAAAAATGTCGTGGAAAACCTGGAATTCTGTGAAATCTGGGAATTTTTGAAATTTTGTCAAGGGAAAGCCCGCGATTCCCGAATAGGCTCAACAGTTTGAAGTTGGAACGGTTTTGAATCGGATGAAAAATGTGGAAGGTAGAGAGCTCCAAACCTGGAGAAGAAGAAGAAATTGAATAAATAGATGCATTTTGGTGTAGAAAACCATATGTGTGAATACTTTGGAGCATTCACACAATAAAAACTTATTTGCATTCAAAGTGTTTGGATAGCCAAAATCATTTTTTTTAAATATGGAGCACTTCAATTATGAACATGAAAAGCAATTGTAAATATATCATCAACAATGTGGATGGATAAACTTTCTTTTAAATTTGACAATGTAGTTTTGGATTGCAGTGGTACCTCAACTTAAGAGTGTTTTTAAACAGGTACTGTCTCTTGGCTAATTGTTATGCTTTAAGTTGCAAGCAACGATTTGAGTTATAAGCATCAAAGCCAGAGGCTTACCTTGGCTGAAGCCCACGGGCCCCCACCCAATCAGGGGCCCCTATTTTAACTGTGGAATGCAATGATTGGCGTTCACAGCTGTCAATCACAGACTGCTCTGCTTTATGTAGCAACCGTGTACTCTCTCTCTATCGGCTGTGTCGTTTTTTTCTACTGGGAGCCTCTATTACACTATTCATGAACAAAATTATCTTTGGAACAGATTATATTTTTTTGCTATGTTGCTGTTCTGTTGAGTAAAATCAGGATTCTTTTTTTTTCAAACTGTGTTTTTTTTTTGGGGGGGGGCGGGTGTTGTTGAGGTTTTTATGTGGGGGGCCCCAAACTCCCTCATCCATTGGATGATCCCATCCATTAGTTGCCGTGACAAATGTCACAGTGAACCTGTAAGATCCGACCAAAACATCCCATCTGACTTGCCAGTATTAGCTTGTAGCTACTGTAGAGATCGATATTAATACGTACCGTATTTTTCGGACTATAAGTCGCAGTTTTTTTCATAGTTTGGCCGGGCTCCAGTGCGGCTTATATATGTTTTTTTCCTTCTTTATTATGCATTTTCGGCAGGTGCGACTTATACTCCGAAAAATACGGTATATAAGGTTTTTCCAAGCATGGGAAGGAAGTGTTTGGGGTTAATATCTCTGTCACAGAACCAATTAAGCTCCTAAGTTGAGGTACTACTACGTATCAGGTTATCAGTAGATCAATCCGTCTAGTGGCATGCGCCGACGGATTGGGCAGCTCAGTAAATTGGTCAGTGACGGTGGTTATCGCAAGTTCCTAAGCAATGTTGATGTATTCTTTCAAGAAATATGCATTTATTTTGAATTACTGGGTAAATTTGAGATATAACACCCAAAATATGAATCAATGTTGTAGAGGGCATTACTTGTTTTTTGCTTGTGGAGCTCCGGGTTATGGTGTGCATCGGTGCACACCCAAAACAAAGCTCCCATTTCCAGAACCGTGATACGTTTCCACCAAAATGATAATTGTGTCTGCTTTCGTGTCACTGAAGTGTGAATATATAACATGCATGAAAAGTCTTCTACGGGTTTTCCCTCTGGCTTTTATCCTTTCCACGTTCTAGATCTAGTTCTAGAGTTAGCACCCAGATCTTAGGGTATTTGAAAAGGGGGAACGTTCACGATGAGCGCCAAGTTTCTCTCGTGAGCCAACACACACAGGTCATGTTTGTGTATCAGTCTGACTGTTAAATCATCACCAGTATCACTTTACAACCCTGGAAGTGGACTTAAAAATGTCTGCATGAAGTTCTGGCTCAAGCTTATCATGTTTGGCTTTTGTCTCCAGTGCTTTATCGTCATTTTCTGACCTCAGGCTGAGACTTGTCATGATGCCGTTATTAATATTATTATTAGCATCCAACAAACTTTCCTTAGTTTGACTCCTTTGTCTTGGACGCTGTGTGGTGCATGATTGGACATTTGGACAGTTTTCCAAAATCCCTCCATGAATACTAACTTGTTTTGCAAACAGTTGTGACCAAACTGCTATCACAGACTGTCAGGTTCAAACACTGATGACATCTATTAAACAAGACAAGAAGCAAGGAATTAAACAGAGACAGAATTAAATTTGGCTCAATTGAGAAGAAAAGCGTAGACACTGTACCCTTGTACAGTGTCGTCCCACGCTCTCACGAAAGATTATATGCCTCCTCTTTTATTTGGACTTTCCCTGATTACATGGCAACAGCTGTTTCTAAGGGAGAGGGGTCGTAAACAGCCGGTGCCCTCGGTCACAAAACAGTTCAAAGAAAAGGTGCCTGGAGGGAGGTCCGGCCGTGCCTCCTCTCCGCTTTGTAGATCTCGGGTAAAGACAAAATCTTCCTGTGGATTATAATACATCAAAGAAACCGACACCCTCATGTCGCTCCCCATCCTACACAGTAGAGTTTTACAAGCCTTTTGCTTCGTAGGTTCAAAGACAGCTTTTGTCCTCTCGCAGGGCTGAACTCATTGTAATGTACAATTATCCTGACACAGACAAACTGACTTGATTAGTTTGATAAACAAGTGTCCTAGACCGCCTTCACACTGGAACACGTATAGGTCGACAACCCGTCTAGATGGTGAATCTAAATGTTAAATTTGAATGCTAAGTGTAAATATGTTTATTCTAAATCTAAACCTGAGATCAAAGCTTGAATGCTAAATCTAAATGTTTAATCGAAATCTAACCTTAAATATTAATCTTAGACATGCAAATCTACATGTTGAATCCAAATCTAAATGCTAAATTCAAATGGAAATATTAAATAATAATATAAATGATTAAACTAAATGTGAATGTCAAATATAAATTATATATTTAAATGTTGAACCTAAATCTAAATCATAATGCTAAATCCAAATTCAAATGGAAATGTTAGATAATAATCTAAATGATGAAACTAAATGTGAATATAAAATCTAAATGATACATTTAAATGTTGAATCTACGTTTGTAAATATAAATCATAATGTTAAATCTGAAATGGAAATGTTGAATGCAAATGGAAAAGTTAAATCCAAATCAAAATGTTAAATCCAAATCTTAATGTAAATTCAAAGCTAAATGTGAATCAAATTGATAAATATAAATCTAAATGTTAAATTTAAGTAAAAAAAAAAAAAAGTTAAATCCAAATCTGAATGTAAATCCAAAGCAAAATGTAAATGCTGAATCAAGATGTTAAATTGAAATCTAAATGTTAAACTTAAATTTAAAAAAAATGTTAAATACAAATCTGAATGTTAAATCTTACTTGTTAATCTAAATGCTAAATCTAAACTTGAGATCAAAGCTTTAATGCTAAATCTAAATGTTCAATCACAATCTTAACTTAAATATAAGCCTTAGAAATACAAATCTACATGTTGAATCCAAATTTAAATGCTAAATTCAAATGGAAACGTTAAATAATAATCTAAATGATTAAACTAAATGTGAATGTCAAATCTAAATGATACATTTAAATGTTGAATCTAAATATAAATCATAATGTTAAATCCAAATCCTAAATGGAAATGTTGAATCCAAATGGAGAAGTTAAATCCGAATCAAAATGCTGAATTCAAATCTCAATGTAAATCCAAAATTAAATGTAAATCAAAATGGTAAATTTAAATCTTAATGTTAAATTTAAATGGTAATGTTAAATTTAAGTAAAAAAAAAAAAAAAAGTTAAATCCAAATCTAAATGTAAATCCAAAGCAAAATGTAAATGCTGAATCAAGATGTTAAATTGAAATCTAAATATTAAACTTAAATTAAAAAAAATGTTAAATACAAATCTGAATGTTAAATCTTACTTGTTAATCTAAATGCTAAATCTAAACTTGAGATCAAAGCTTTAATGCTAAATCTAAATGTTCAATCAAAATCTAAACTTCAATATAAGTCTTAGAAATACAAATATACATGTTGAATCTAAATCTAAACGCTAAATTCAAATGGAAACGTTCAATAATAATGTAAATGATGAAACTAAATCTAAATGTCAAATCTAAATGATACATTTAAATGTTGAATCTAAATATAAATTATAATGTTGAATCCAAATTCAAATGGAAATGTTAGATAATAATCTAAATGATGAAACTAAATTTGAATGTCAAATCTAAATGATGCATTTAAATGTTGAATCTAAATCTAAATCATGATGTTAAATCCAAATCCTGAATGAAACTGTTGAATTCAAATGGAATATATAAATCCGAATCAAAATGTTAAATTCAAATCTTAATGTAAATCCAAAGCTGAATATAAATCAAAATGGTAAATTTAAATCTAAATGTTAAATTTAAGTAAAACATTTTTTAAATCCCAATCTAAATGTAAATCTGAAGCAAAATGTAAATCAAAATGGTAAATTCAAATCTAAATGTTAAATTTAAGTAAAAACATTTTTTAAATCCAAATCTAAATGTAAATCTAAAGCAAAATGGTAAATTTAAATCTAAATGTTAAATTTAAGTAAAACATTTTTTAAATCCAAATCTAAATTTAAATCTAAAGCAAAATGTAAATCAAAATGGTAAATTTAAATCTACCGTATTTTTCGGACTATAAGTCGCAGTTTTTTTCATAGTTTGGCCGGGCTCCAGTGCGACTCTTATATGTTTTTTTTCTTCATTTTCGGCAGGTGCGACCTATACTCCGGAAAATACGGTAAATGGTAAATTTAAATCTAAATTGTAAATTTAAATCTAAATTTTAAATTTAAGTAAAAACATTTTTTCAATCCAAATCTAAATGTAAATCCAAAGCAAAATGGTAAATTTAAATCTAAGTGTTAAATTTAAGTAAAACATTTTTTAAATCCAAATCTAAATGTAAATCCAAAGAAAAATATAAATGCTAAATCAAGATGTTAAATTGAAATCTAAATGTTAAATTTAAATCAATCAAAATGTTAAATATAAATATAAATGTTAAATCGTAGATGTAAATCCAAACGCTAAATCTAAATGTCAGATCTAAAATTCTAAATCTATTTTCTACTGCTTTTCCCTGTTAAATCAAAATGTTAAATTCAAATTCACACTTCACACCCACACTTCTGACTGCGGGTGCCAACAAGGACATGTTTGACACAATCTAAAATACTACAGTCAGTGCCTTTAATAGAGAGGCAACAATTTCACTCGTTTGAAACTTCTGCATGGTCCGCTCATTTTCAACAGCTAGAAATACGTGACAGAAATGTTTACATTCGGCACAAAATACCAGTCATTTGTAACTGTATGAAAAAATGGTCCGTTTATGTTGACGTGATGTAGTTTTGTTTACGTCAGTATTATTGCAGGGTGAACAAAAGTAACTCAGACTGCTTAATAAATGGGGGCAGAGGCATACAATGTTGACGTATTTATGTACAAATACTCACCTATACCTGCTCAGTGGTCTAGTGGTTAGAGTGTCCGACCTGAGATCGGTAGGTCGTGAGTTCAAACCCTGGCCGAGTCATACCAAAGACTATAAAAAAGGGACCCATTACCTCCCTGCTTGGCACTCAGCATCAAGGGTTGGAATTGGGGGTTAAATCACCAAAAATGATTCGACTAATTTGCAACCGTCATCCCTGGTTAGGCTTTTTCAAGAAAAGTTGAGAAAATAAAAACACATTGAAAATAATTGGCCCCATTCGTGCGTACTACACCCAGTTCTAGTGCTCACACTTCTGATCGTCCTTAAGCCAGGAGGGAACTTTTACAGTACTTACCTTCAAAGCTTCACCATAGGACCCAAAGATCAGTTCTTCTTTGGCTACTTGACTTCTCCTGTCATCCCCTTTTTCAGCAATTTACAAAACGTTTTTGTTTTATTATTAGCCAGTTGAAACAAATATTTGCGCATGTACCAAAGCATGGTCGAAGTCGGGTTGTCAACTTAAAACGGGTTCCACTGTGTTTATTGTGTAGCTACTGTATGTAGCACGGCTGCAATATACGGCGTTTAACGAGCCCATGGGTGTGTTTACGGTGATAAACCCCCAACACTAGGGTTGCAAAGTTCTTCGGTACCCCACGTTTTCTCACCGAACCACGAGAAAAGCTTCTCATAGTTTCCGACTGTTTGGCTCGAGCTCTGTAAAATGAAATGTTGGCCCTAATAGTCATGTCTTTTAAATAATAAGATACAATTGTGAAGCGACTGACTACTTTTATCAGATCTCGTTCCAGTAACCATGATGTCAAAATTTAGATTGTGAGGATGTTAGACTATTGAAAAATCAATACCTCGAAAACAGGGTGCCAAAGTTATTCAACCACGTTTACTCCAGCTGTCCTCTTTGCATGTTTTCACGAGAAATGTGCATGTGCAAAAAAAAAAAAAAAAAAAAGCATTGTTACTTGTCTACCCTTGTTTGTTTTTTTTGGAGTACATGTTTCCGATGCGCTACACAGCCAGAGTGTAGACAAGGTGAAGTGGAACAACGCTCACAGAACCTGCTCCTACAAAACGTACACATGTTCTTGCACAGTGGTTCAAAAGTGTCTCGATCCCTCGCTGCCTGATCTGCTACTTGACTGTCTCCTGGCGGTCGTTTACTTCACCCGAAGATTTTGTATGAGTATAAATCCTTGAATAAAAGAAGTATGGTTATGAAATGGCTGGTGTGCGTTACTGAAGATTGCATCACTTGCCACGGATCCAAATTATTAAAAAAAAGTACCATGGATTGTTGTCGTTTAGCATAGTCTGTGTCCTGGCTGCCAAGTTGAACTTGGTTACTAAGCTGACAGTTGTATTAGAAAGAACAAGTCATATCTATATATAGATATGTACTAATCACCTGCCAGCTGTGTCTCGCCGTCAGCACATGCCCCGCCCCTACCCGATGGTGCTCGTCCTCAGCATCCCTCCACAACCGGTATTAATATAGTACCGTGATACTAATGAATCGTGTTCTAAGTATCAGTCTCAAACAGAATGCTGGACGACAGCAAATACTTACTGTGGAGCAAAGACAATGTACATCCGAACATGACATAACAATCAACAATGCCCCCACAAAGAAGGATAAAAACAACTGAAATATTCTTGATTGCTAAAACAAAGTAGATGCGGGAAATATCGCTCAAAGGAAGACATGAAACTGCTACAGGAAAATACCAAAAAAATAGGAAAAAGCCACCAAAATAGGAGCGCAAGACAAGAACTAAAACACTGCACATAAGAAAACAGCAAACAACTCAAAATAAGTCACGGCGTGATGTGACAGGTGGTGACAGTACACCTACTTTGAGACAAGAGCTATAGTGACGCATGTTTGGTTATGGTTTAAAGTTATATCCAACAATTGCGACAACGACTTTTTACTGTCAACTGAGTTTCGTTTTTTAATAATTTCTGCTGGTGGTGAGCCTTCGGATTTTTTCAACGCCAAAAAATGTGCCTTGCTTTAAAAAAGGTTGAAAAACACTGCAATAGAGGACCTTGATCTGTTGACTCAAGTGTTAGCCATTTATTCACAATTTCAAATGCATTAAAAAAAGTCAAGCATATGTGTTCTTCTCTCACATAAGGATTGTGAATGATAAAAAGCACATCTATTTCCAAATGTTTGCATATTTCCAGTATAACTGATCTGATATGGTGATAGTGCAGAAGAATTACTACAGTGACGTAGAATTTCCGGAAATTGTCGAAGATATTCGGAGCGGATTATTCTAAATAGCCGACTGAATTTGTGGCATTTTGTGACGTTTGGATGGTATTTTCGCATACTTTGTGGATTGTAAATACAATTGGATATGGTTTAATGGATACAATGAAAGACAGGCATATAAAGTGAGAAAAAAAAAATTCAGTCTTTGCCTGGGCCCCTGGAGAGGGGGTCCAGACTGAGGCCAAAGAAAAAAAAAACTCATAGCCATAGCACACATAATGATATGTAAGAATATGTAAGAGGGAAACATCACACATCAAAGAACACAAAGTTTAGATTGGGATATGCTGTTTGTAAAGGGGAAAGACCTTAATGCCTCTTGTACTCATGTAAGCATTTAAGATAGCTAAGAAACTAACGCTAGTCGGTGCATGAGTTTAGATCAAAATGCGAGTATCATTCATGGTTTTGCGATAATTTGAATTTAAAACGGTAACACTAACCATCGTTCCCCATCTTTCATGGACGCACACCCAAAGTTTGTTGACTTTTTCACAAACGCATCACAACGTCCGTTTTGTCCTTCAACATGGCAGGGGCGTGCTTTAGCTTGAGGCGTATTTATTAATATAATGAAATGACGTCCGTAATAAATCCAAACGTGTTGAAGGTGCGTGTTGTGAGAGGTGCGGAAGTCCAGAAGGGGCAAGGCAGGCTCGGAGGTCCGTGGGCAAGCAAGAGGTCAGGGGCAGGAGCGAGGCGTCAGAGTCCGTGTCCAGACGAGAGGTCGAGATCCAGAGAAAAGCAGCAAGAAGACCAGAGGGAATCCAGGGATACGAGACACACAGCACAAATCCAGGAAACGAAGAGGAACTGCAGGATGATGACACAAGACAGGACATAATGAGAACAGAGGAGGGGAAACACTGAGAACAAGGAAGCCCATTGGCGAGGAGAGCTAGAGACGTGTGGGGCTTACGCAGAGAAGTAGCTACGTTCTGGCACTGGAACGCAGGAAACGCTGGGTTATGAAGGACGTGGAGCTCTCATCAGCGGCAGGTGTGTTGATTGCTGATTGTGTGCGGAGGTGCGGCCGCAGCAGGAGAGGAACGCCCGTGGGTGTGTCCTGCTGTGCGCTCAGAGGAGCGCACCGCAGGCTGTGTGGCGGCAGGAACTTGAGCCGTAACATTATATTCCCGTTTAGATGAAGAATAACTCACAATACCCGCGAAGAAAAAAGGGAAGTGGAACCAAGCGTCTTTTCGTGTCTCTCTCGCCATCCCCGGGTCGAGATTGAATACCAAAGTTGACCCAGCTTGTCTGATTACGTCCTCAAACTTTCACGAGCACCAAGGCGAGAAAGCAGCTCACCAGCCGACGAGGTCAACATCGCAGCACAAGCCAGTTCGCTCTCTGTGATCGCGGTGCCTCTAAAAATAGTTAGTCTGCGTCAGCGCTTGTAATAACAATATCACTAATACTGCGGTTTTAGTGGCGGTTTTTGGATGGTTATTTAGATTCCATTGTAAGCAGACTTTTATTTACATTTATTTACGAGTTAGAGTGCATGTGCTGACGGCGAGACACAGCTGACAGGTGATAAGATTTCACAGGTGGTACGTGTTAATCTAATCATCTGTTGTCTAACAGTGGTTAGAGTGTCCGCCCTGAGATCGGTAGGTTGTGAGTTCAAACCCCGGCCGAGTCATACCAAAGACTATAAAAATGGGACCCATAACCTCCCTGCTTGGCACTCAGCATCAAGGGTTGGAATTGGGGGTTGAATCACCAAAAATGATTCTCGGGCGCTGCTACCCACTGTTCCCCTCACCCCCCAGGGGGTGATCAAGGGTGATGGGTCAAATGCAGAGAACAATTTCGCCACACCTAGTGTGTGTGTGACAACCATTGGTACTTTAACTTTAACTTTAACAGTAAGCGGCCGAGAGCAGGGGAGGAGAGAGGATACGGACGTGACTGAAAAGTCACGTTCTACTGGAGAAAGACTATCCCAAACAATCTATGCACAATAAAACTTTGTTAAAACTGCACGCTTGGCTCCTGTGCCGTGTCTACAGTAGAAATGTTAGGAAGCAACTTCTACACATGCAAATTAGTTATATATTGGCTCTTAATTAGTCATTATTAAGTACTTATTAATGCCTTATCCGGCATGGCCTTATTATACAACCCTAACCCTAACCCTCTAACCCTAACCCTAACCCTAACCCTAACCCAGGGGTCGGCAACCCGCGGCTCTAGACTTTAGCGCCACCCTAGTGGCTCTCTGGAGCTTTTTAAAAAATGTATGAAAAATGGAAAAAGATGAGGGGAAAAAAATTTATTTTTTGTTTTAATATGGTTTCTGTAGGACAGGGGTCGGCAACCCAAAATGTTGAAAGAGCCATATTGGACCAAAAATACAAAAACAAATCTGTCTAGAGCCGCAAAAAATTAAAAGCCATATTACATACAGATAGTATGTCATGAGATATAAATTGAATTAAGAGGACTTAAAGGAAACTAAATGAGCGCAAATATAGCTACAAATGAGGCATAATGATGCAATATGTACATATAGCTAGCCTAAATAGCATGTTAGCATCGATTAGCTTGCAGTCATGCAGTGACCAAATATGCCCGATTAGCACTCCACACAAGTCAATAACATCAACAAAACTCACCTTTGTGCATTCACGCACAACCTTAAAAGTTTGGTGGACAAAATGAGACAGAAAAAGAAGTGGCATAAAACACGTCCGAGAAAGTCGGAGAAAAGTTATAAATGTAAACAAACTACGCTGAGTTCAAGGACCGCCAAAATTAGTAGGACAAAACGGTGCTCGCCAAATACTGGAATCCGTGAAGCTGACAGTGTGCTTTATAACAATTAGGGAGGTTTGTGTCATGTTTGTCCTCCTACAGAAACCATATTAAAACAAAAAATATTTTTTTTCCCCCTCATCTTTTTCCATTTTTCATACATTTTTTAAAAAGCTCCAGAGAGCCACTAGGGCGGCGCTAAAGACTAGAGCCGCGGGTTGCCGACCCCTGCTGTAGGAGGACAAACATGACACAAACCTCCCTAATTGTTATAAAGCACACTGTCAGCTTCACGGATTCCAGTATTTGGCGAGCACCGTTTTGTCCTACTAATTTTGGCGGTCCTTGAACTCAGCGTAGTTTGTTTACATTTATAACTTTTCTCCGACTTTCTCGGACGTGTTTTATGCCACTTCTTTTTCTGTCTCATTTTGTCCACCAAACTTTTAAGGTTGTGCGTGAATGCACAAAGGTGAGTTTTGTTGATGTTATTGACTTGTGTGGAGTGCTAATCGGGCATATTTGGTCACTGCATGACTGCAAGCTAATCGATGCTAACATGCTATTTAGGCTAGCTATATGTACATATTGCATCATTATGCCTCATTTGTAGCTATATTTGAGCTCATTTAGTTTCCTTTAAGTCCTCTTGATTCAATTTATATCTCATGACATACTATCTGTATGTAATATGGCTTTTAATTTTTTGCGGCTCTAGACAGATTTGTTTTTGTATTTTTGGTTCAATCTGGCTCTTTCACCATTTTGGGTTGCCGACCCCTGCCCTAACCAAATAACTCTAAATTAAGTCTTTTTTACTTAGAATATGTTCTCCTTACTACTTACCTACTCAGTGGCCTAGTGGTTAGAGTGTCCGTCCTGAGATCGGTAGGTTGGGAGTTCAAACCCCGGCCGAGTCATACCAAAGACTATAAAAAAAATGGGACCCATTACCTCCCTGCTTGGCACTCAGCATCAAGGGTTGGAATTGGGGGTTAAATCACCAAAATGATTCCCGGGCGCAGCCACCGCTGCTGCCCACTGCTCCCCTCACCTCCCAGGGGGTGATCAAGGGTGATGGGTCAAATGCAGAGAATAATTTCGCCACACCTAGTGTGTGTGTGACAATCATTGGTACTTTAACTTTAACTTTAACTTAAAGTGTTACCAAAAAATGACATTTGTCGTCTTGTTTTACATGATGATTGTGAACGATGGGTAAAATTCCAAAGAAAGTGCAATTCCCCTTCAAATGTGTGCCATCCAGACTGAGCTATAGAACAAAATAAGCGCGGCTCGGCTTCTCTCATCTGTGTTTGTTTTCTCAGGATGGTTGACAGAGTGACAGAAGTGCACATGATGTTAGGTTTACATTGAGAATCGGAGCTGTGATTAACTTCCATAATCCTTTCATGACCTGTTGAAATGCATCTCGCATTGGCTCTCTGCCAGGCGCCTGAGTGAGTCACGTCTGAATTCCATCGCATCGGACAGTTTGTTTTCCTACTTTGGTACATTTCTTTTGTACTGGCGTGTCTGTGTCGAGTAGCCAAGAACTCTTTTGTTGAGTAACTAATGTCTTCAGTCAACCTGCTGCCTGATTATTGAATAATAGTTTAATATGTTGTCTGTCCTACTTTACTCTGCTTTGTCTGGTCTTGTTCCAGACCGAGTATGAGTGGTACTTCATGTTTAGAACAGTGTTTTTCAACCTTTTTCGAGCCGAGGCACATTTTTTTCATTGAAAAAATCCAAAGGCTCACCAGCAGCAGAAATCATTAAACTATGAAACCTGATATTGACAATAAAAAGTCGTCGGATATGACTTTAAACCAT
Source organism: Nerophis lumbriciformis (assembly GCF_033978685.3). Lineage (NCBI taxonomy): Eukaryota > Metazoa > Chordata > Actinopteri > Syngnathiformes > Syngnathidae > Nerophis > Nerophis lumbriciformis. The sequence goes on along the minus strand of NC_084567.2, from coordinate 28,961,183 downwards.
AACTAAGCATGCATCACTATAGCTCTTGTCTCAAAGTAGGTGTACTGTCACCACCTGTCACATCACACCCTGACTTATTTGGATTTTTTTTTTGCTGTTTTCCAGTGTGTAGTGTTTTAGTTCTTGTCTTGTTCTCCTATTTTGGTGGCTTTTCCTGTTTTGCTGGTATTTTCCTGTAGCAGTTTCATGTCTTCCTTTAAGCGCTATTCCCCCGCACCTGCTTTTGTTTCAGTTGTTTTTATCTTTCTTTGTGGAGACATTGTTGATCGTCATGTCATGTTTGGATGTACTTTGTGGACGCCTTCTCTGCTCCGCATGCTGTAAGTCTTTGCTGTCGTCCAGCATTCTGTTTTTGTTTACTTTGTAGCCAGTTCAGTTTTAGTTTCGTTCTGCATAGCCTTCCCTAAGCTTCAATGCATTTTCTTGGGGGCACTCACCTTCTGTTTGTTTTTCAGTTTAAGTATTAGATACCTTTTGACCTGCACGCTGCCTCCCGCTGTCGTCTGCATATTGTGATCACGACAAAGCAATTAGCTACCTGCTGCCACCTACTGATATGGAAGAGTATTACACGGTTACTCTGCCGACACTCAACAACAACACATCATTTGCAGACTATAATTACTGGTTTGCAAAAAATATTTTTTACCCCAAATAGGTGAAATTAGATCATCTCCCACGGCACACCAGACTGTATCTCCCGGCACACTAGGTTGAAAAACACTGTTGTAGAAGAACCAACAATCACAAGGAGCCAGTGCTGCATTCTTCCCGAAATGACAATCTGGGAGATGCTGTTGCTGCATCACAATGAACTGAGAAACACATTTATGTCGTAGCCCCTCAGACTGACAAACGGATGCCAAAATAAGTGATTGTCGACATAACCAAAACCAGACATTTACTTGTGACTTCTGCTAGAGACATCCATCCATCCATTGTCTACCGCTTATTCCCTTCAGAGTTACGCGGGGGGCGCTGGAGCCTATCTCAGCTACAATCGGGCGGAAGGCGGGGTACACCCTGGACAAGTCGCCACCTCCTCGCAGGGCTAACACAGTTAGACAGACAACTATCACACTCACATTCACACACTAGGGCCAATTTAGTGTTGCCAATCAACCTATCCCCAGGTGCATGTCTTTGGAGGTGGGAGGAAGCCGGAGTACCCGGAGGGAACCCAAGCAGTCACGGGGTGAGCATGCAAACTCCACATATAAAGATCCCGAGCGCAGGATCGAACCCAGGACCTTCGTATTGTGGGGCAGATGCACTAACCCCTCTGCTAGAGACATAAGGAATTAATTTTTTATTTTTATTTTTTTCCAAGTTGGCGCCACTGTAGTGGCTGCTGTTGGCAGGAGCTCTGTTCTCTTGTGTTTCCCTCTTGTTTTTATGTGGGTTTTTTTGCCTTTTGGTTGGGGACCCTTTGGGACTGTGTGACAAGGGGTGGCACTTTTCGTGACTTCTGCAGTGATTTTTTTGTGAACTTCTGGATCTGCCTCCCGGGAGCCTTTTGGCCATGGAACCCAGCTGCTGGGTCTCTGCCACACCAGAGTCAGTTTGGAGACACTGGAGGAGATGTGGATGAAGAAAAAGGGACAGACAAGCTTCACAGTGTCTTGGCTGAATGAGCAGGTATCGGAAACCTCGGTCTCCTTGGACGCATCCTCGCTCGTCCGTGCGGACTGGACACTGGCCGAGAGTTGGTGGGCGGCCGAAGGGTGGAGTCGGCTCTCTTGGTTGCTTTGTTGGGTCTGCTCCTGTCTCTGGTCATGCTCACCCCACCTCAGCAGACGATGGCGTGGAACACCACAGAAGCCACCACAGTGTATATGTTGTTTTTTTTTGTCGTTGTTCAACTTTTGTGGCTGTGTGTAGACGTGGCTAGTTGCATCAGATCTGCTCTTTTAATGTCTTTAATGCCCTTTGTGTTCTTTGATTTTTCCCTCTACACACATGTTTATGTGTGCTATTGCTATGAGTTTTTTTTCCTCGGCCTCAGTCTTAGACTGAATTTTTGTTTCTCACCCCCCCTTCCCAGCGTTTACCTGTTTCTCACCTTTTCTGTAAGGGGCGCCGGAAGTGGGCAGACCCATCAGCAATCCTGTTCTGTCTCCCTGTAATGTTTGTCTGATCTTGAATGGGATTGTGCTGAAAATCTTAATTTCCCCTCGGATTAATAAAGTATTTCTGATTCTGATTCTGATCAAGTATGTTGAACCTACGACAGTTTGTCCACACTGTGTATAAAGTGATATTGCTATTTCTGCCTCCCTGATGCAAAAAAGGGTCATTTGTTAGTACCTGTTTTTGTGTATTTGGGATCTGCATAAATCCCGAAAATGTGAAATAAAACCAAGGACAAAACAATCTTGCTTTATTCCAAAGAAATTGTTTGGAATTTGAGACTTTAGTGAAGTATTTAGACTTGGTTTCGTCAGCAGATGTCTTATCTTTAAGAGCTTTTCGAGGGTCCACCATTATAAATAAATGATAAATGGGTTGTACTTGTATAGTGCTTTTCTACCTTCAAGGTACTCAAAGCGCTTTGACACTACTTCCACATTTACCCATTCACACACACATTCACACACTGATGGAGGGAGCTGCCATGCAAGGCGCTAACCAGCACCCATCAGGAGCAAGGGTGAAGTGTCTTGCTCAGGACACAACGGACATGACGAGGTGGGTACTAGGTGGGGATTGAACCAGGGACCCTCGGGTCGCGCACGGCCACTCTTCCACTGCGCCACTATATCAAGTTTTAGTCAGTAGTCGATTGCGGAAATATTTATAAAACGACCTTGCCTTACTTCATACTACCTCCAAACGAGCTGTAATAACCAAAACCAGACATTTACTTGTGACTTCTGCTAGAGACATAAGGACTGATCAAGTATTTTGAACCTACGACAGTTTGCCCACTTTGAGTATAAAGTGATATTGCCATTTCTGCCTCCCTGATGCAAAAAAGGGTCATATGATGCAAAATCTGTTAGTACCTGTTTTTGTGTATTTGGGATATGTATAAGTCCCAAAAATGTGAAATTAAACCAAGGACAAAACAATCTTGCTTTAGTCCAAACAAGTCGATTGGAATTTGAGACTTTATTTAGAATTAGTTACGTCAGCAGATGCCTTATCTTTAAGAGCTTTTCGAGGGTCCTGTTATGGGTCGACAAGGGGGAAGGAGACGGCACGACAACAGAGTATCTAGCTCAACGGGTTTCATTGAGCACTTGATGATTACGTGGGGTGTGTATGCTACTATGTGTGTGAATAGAATACCATATGTGGAAATTAACCGTATGTAAATACCGGAGGGTTTTTTGGAGTGCGTGTTGGATGTGGCAGCGACCAAGTCCAGAGGGGGAGAAGCAAAGAGGTCCGTGGTCCAAGCAGGGTCGTGGGGCAGGAGAGAGGCGTCCAGAAGTCCGAGCGTGGGGTCGTGGATCTGGGAAGGCAATCAAAGTCCTGGGGGAAGAGCAGCAGCAGAAGCGCACAGCTAAAGCTGAGACACGGAGGACTGTGGGGACAAGAGACGACGAGGGCAAATCAGGACAAGGCACGAGGGAGACAAGCTAGCGAGAGAGAAAGCAGGAGAGGAATCAAGCGATGAGAAGCTTACTTTACACAGGGCTACGTTCCGACGAGGAGAAGTCAGCGGCGAGACTCTTTATACTGTCGCTTCTCATTAGGTCCAGGTGCGTAGATTGAAGATTGCCTCCGTCTGTGACGGCGCGTGGGCGCAATATGCGCAGCGAGCGCGGGGGCGTGTCTAGCGGAGCTCACAGTGGAACTTCTAGGTGCTCCCGCAGAAGAGGGAGAAGCAGACTGCACGTGCGCCGTAACAGGTCCGCCATTACATCTAGTTTTAGTCAATAGTCGATTGCAGAAATATTTATAAAACGACCTTGCCTTACTTCATACTACCTCCAAACACGCTGTAAAAACCAAAACCAGACATTTACTTGTGACTTCTGCTAGAGACATAAGGACTGATAAAGTATTTTGAACCTACGGCAGTTTGTCCACATTGTGCATGAAGTGATATTGCTATTGTTGTCTCCCTGATGCAAAAAAGGGTCATATGATGCAAAATCTGTTAGTACCTCTTTTTGTGTATTTGGGATCTGGATAAGTCCCGGAAATGTGAAATCAAACAAAGGACAAAACAATCTTGCTTTATTCCAAAGAAATTGTTTGGAATTTGAGACTTTAGTGAAGTATTTAGACGTGGTTTCGTCAGTAGATGTCTTATCTTTAAGAGCTTTCTGAGGGTCCACCATTATATCAAGTTTTAGTCAGTAGTCGATTGCGTAAATATTTATAAAACGACCTTGCCTTACTTTATACTACCTCCAAATGAGCTGTAAAAACCAAAACCAGACATTTGCTTGTGACTTCTGCTGGAGACATAAGGAGCACGACTGATCAAGTATTTTGAACCTACGGTAGTTTGTCCACATTGTGTATAAAGTGATATTGCTATTTCTGTGTCCCTGTCTAGAGCTCGGCAGAGTAACCTTTCATATCAGTAGGTGGCAGCACGTAGATACTTGCTTTGTAGATGTCGGGAACATGGTTTGTCTACAGCGGGAGGCAGCGTGCAGGTAAAAAAGTATCTAACGCTTAAACCAAAACTAAACAAAAGGCGAGTGCCCCTGAGAAAAAGCCTTTAAGCTTATGGAAGGCTATGCAGAACGAAACTAAAACTGAACTGGCTACGAAGTAAACAAAAACGGAATGCTGGACGACAGCAAAGACTTACATTACAGCGTTTGTAGCAGACGGCGTCCACAAAGTACAATCAACAATGTCCACACAAAGAAGGATAGCAACAACGTAAATAGTCTAGATTGCTAAAACAAAGCAGGTGCGGGGAATAGCGCTCAAGAAAGACATTAAACTACTACAGGAAAATACCAACAAAAGAGGAAAAGCCACTAAAATAGGAGCACAAGTCAAGAACTAAAAAACTACACACAGGAAAACACCAAAAAACTCAAAATAAGTCACGACGTGATGTGACAGGTCGTGACAGCACACCTACTTTGAGACAAGAGCTATATTGATGCATGGTTGGTTATGGTTTAAAGTCATATCCAACAATTGCGACAACGACTTTTTACTGTAAATAACGGCTGCTGAGTTTCATTTGTTAGTGATTTCTGCTGGTGGTGTGCCTCCGCATTTTTTCAATGAAAAAAATGTGCCTCGGCTGAAAAAAGGTTTAAAAACACTGGCCTAATGTAACGTGTTTAGCATGTCCAACACAAATAAACACGGGGAGCACTCTTACACAAACATGCAGAAAACATGTGCTAACCACACTTCCACCATGCTAGTTTGTTTCACTTACTAAAATAATAAACATACATATCTCGAGAACATGCTTTGGTTTAAGACACCCGCAGCTAATGAAAGATGGAATGTGTATGTCGTGAATCAGATTATTTTCATGAGGTTTTGATTTCCACTTGATGACGATACAACACGTTTTATGTGAGTTGTCACTGTGAAAATCAGTTTTTGTTTGACCTTTTTTTTTTTCTTGGACATGTGCACATACCAAGATTAGATGAAAATAATACTTTATCCTACTAGGCATGTTCCGTTTAGGGTTCTATGCTGAGAGATCGGCCGATACCAATACCGATCCCAAGAGCTGTGCGATATTACGGAATATATTGTGTAACCATACATGCCAACCCTCCCGGATTTTCCGGGAGACTCCCGAAATTCAGCGCTTCTCCCGAAAACCTCCCGGGACAAATTTTCTCCCGAAAATCTCCCGAAATTCAGGCGGACCTGAGTGACGTGTCGACAGCCTGTTTTCACGTCCGCTTTCCCACAATATAAACAGCGTGCCTGTCCAATCACGTTATAACTGTAGAATGATCGAGGGCGAGTTCTTGGTTTCTTATGTGGGTTTATTGTTAGGCAGTTTCATTAACGTCCTCCCAGCGCGGCAACAACACACAACAACAGCAGTCACGTTTTCGTCTACCGTAAAGCAGTTTGTCTGCCGTAAACAGCAATGTTGTGACACTCTTAAACAGGACAATACTGCCATCTACTGTGCATGCATATGTGACAATAACATCTAGGGCTTTTAGAGAGTGCAGTGCACAACTGCGCACACAACAAGGAGACGAAGCAGAATGCAGAATGCATCATCAGAGAGGGTGTTCAGCATGGTTAGAAAAATAGTGACAGAGAATAGAACAAGGATGGACAATTCAGCCCTTAACTCAACAATGAGTAGATGAGTGTTATGTGTGTGTATATGTGTAAATAATTGACCACTGAAATTCAAGTATTTCTCTTATTTATATATATATATATATATATATATATATATATGTATATATATATATATATATATATATATATAATAAAATAAATATATATATATATATTTATTTATTTTATTATATATATATATATATATATAGCTAGAATTCACTGAAAGTCAAGTATTTCTTATATATATATATATATATATATATATATATATATATATATATATATATATATATATATATATATATATATATATATATATATATATATCAAATCAAATCAAATCAAATCAAATCAAATCAACTTTATTTATAAAGCACATTTAAAATTTACCACAGGGGTAGCCAAAGTGCTGTACAATGAACAGGTTAAAAGATAAAACGAGTACCGAGCAAACACAACACAACACAAACAGAACACGATAAAAAAATAAATAATTAAAATAGAATAAATAAAAACATAAAAACATAAAAACAGGTTCACAGCAGGTGTATTATGGGGCGCCATTGCAGGATGGATATCACTCAGTGTTAAAAGTATAAAAGTATGTTTTTAAGAGAGATTTAATATATATATATATATATATATATATATATATATATATATATATATATATATATATATATATATGAAATACTTGACTTGGTGAATTCTAGCTGTAAATATACTCCTCCCCTCTTAACAACGCCCCCCCACACCCCCCCCCCCCACCCCCCACCTCCCGAAATCGGAGGTCTCAAGGTTGGCAAGTATGTGTGTAACTGCAGCATAGTGTTGTCCCGATACCAATATTTTGGTACTGGTACTGGTACCAAAATTAATTTGATATTTTTCGGTACTTTTGGATACTTTTCTAAATAAAAGTTGACCACAAAAAATTGCATTATAGGCTTTATTTTAACAAAAAAATCTTACGATACATTAAACATATGAAAGAAAGAAGGAAAAAAGAAGGAAAAAAACATATATAAGTCGCACTGGAGTATAAGTCACATTTTTGGGGGGAAATTTATTTGATAAAACCCAACACCAAGAATAGACATTTGAAAGGCAATTTAAAATAAATAAAGAATAGTAACAACAGGCTGATATATGAGGCATAAATAACCAACTGAGAACGTGCCTGGTATGTTAACGTAACATATTATGGTAAGAATCATTCAAATAACTATAACATATAGAACATGCTTTTCGTTTACCAAACAATCTGTCACTCCTAATCGCTAAATCCCATGAAATCTTATACGTCTAGTCTCTTACGTGAATGAGCTAAATAACATTATTTGATATTTTACGGTAATGTGTTAATAATTTCACACATAAGTCGCTCCTGAGTATAAGTCGCACCCCCGGCCAAACTATGAAAAAAACTGCGACCTATAGTCCGAAAAATACGGTAAGTAAGCAAACAAAACTTCTAATTTGTCTGCTGACATATGCAGTAACATATTGTGTCATTTATCATTAAATTATTTTGACTACGGTAGCCGTAATGGGCCGACAATCCATCAAGCGGTGTGGCTTCAAAGTCATACTAAAACATTTTGACAGATTTTTGAGTGCCGTGTGTAATGTTCTTTATTTTTAATGGAACATTTAAAGTTTTGGTGTTGGTTACTGGAGCTATATTGCAGTCTACAGGTATCTCTTATGTCTGACTGCCATCTACTGGTCACACTTATAACTACACCATGTACCAAATAAAATTGCTTCGAGGTCGGTAAGCACAACCAGAATGATTCTGTACATTAGGCGCACTGGGTTATAAGGCGCACTGTCGATTTTTTAAGAAACTGACAGTAATTTAAGAGCGCCTTATAGTCCGAAAAATACCGTACAAAGACAAACAGTACTAAACAAAAAAAAAAAAGGGAATATACAATTTTGAAGCCTGGCACCTGGACTCATGTTATTAATGATCACATTTGGAAGGTGGTGAAGAGTTTCTGTACATTTGTTTTTAAAAGATCCAAGGTCTATCCATCAATCACCAGAAATGACATTGACATAAAAGGCTACTGTAAGGAGTGTCAGGGTCATGTCCATTTAACATAGCAGAACATAACATAGCAGTTAATTGCAGAGAGCCTGCAATTAACACATACTGCATCAAAAACACGGATGACTCCCTGCACACTGACTGTTCAAAGCATTTTTGTCAGAAAAATTGTATGTAAATGATCAAAAATCTTTCCGTTCTCTGAGTTTCCAATGAACAGACAAGAGGCTGTCTTTGTTGCACCAAGCCAAAGGCTTGGAAAATTCCGCAGTGTACGATAAGGGGGGAGATGGGAGGGGTTATCTATTGTCATCCAAGACCTGCCGAAGCTCGATCCAGGACCAGCCCAAGCCCAAGGCATCTTTTTCTTTTGTGTTAATGTGACTAAAAACAAGAGCTGTTTACAAACAGCTGTTGTTGTGTAAACAGGGAATATCCAAATAAAGGAGAAGACGTAAACCTTTTTTCGTCAGAACGTGGGTGACACTGTAAGAGGTTACAGGTCGACACATTTCTCCTCAATTGAGCCAAATTGAATTCTGTCTTTGTTTATTTCCTTGCTTCTTGTCTTGTTTAATAGATGTCATCGATGTTTGAACCTGACAGTTTTTTTTGTCTGGAGACTCGCGTGTGCAGGTAGCCACAGAACCGTGCGAGGGTCCGGATGCAACCCGGAGTCTGGAAGGCATTACAGGCATACAAGCTTATGGACTTTGGAGATCCAGAGCCAACTCATCTGCCCAATTTGGCCACCCTGAGCAAAGCAAAACAAGAAGGGAATGATTTGGAGTTAGGTGAAAAAAATCATATGTATTCCTTGCAGCTGTTAAAATACAGTTCACCTCACAGTGGTAAGATCAGAGACATTGGACTGGGGACAGGTTTTTTCTGTCTCTACTGGAGTTACACAATGCATGTATACAAGACCTTCATAGAGAAAACTCACCAGACAGTATGTTTGGATGCAAGTGGATCCGTTGTAAGAAAACTGACAAGACAAGACCATATCTTCCTCTATCAGGGTGTGCTGACACTGCGCAGTCTCCCAGTGGTGCAAATGCTGTTGGAGAAGCATGACGTTAATGCCTGGCTGACAGAATTGATTTGTGCAGGTTAGTGTTGTCCCGATACCAATATTTTGGTACCGGTACCAAAATTATTTCGATACTTTTCGGTACTTTTCTAAATAAAAGGGCACCACAAAAAATTGCATTATTTGCTTTATTTTAACAAAAAAATCTTACGGTACATTAAACATATGTTTATTATTGAAAATTTGTCCTTAAATAAAATAGTGAACATACAAGACAACTTGTCTTTTATTAGTAAGTAAGCAAACAAAGGCTCCTAATTAGTCTGCTGACGTATGCAGTAACATATTGTGTCATTTTCCATTCTATTATTTTGTCAAAATTATTAAGGACAAGTGGTAGAAAATGAATTATTAATCTACTTGTTCATTTACTATTAATATCTGCTTACTTTCTCTTTTAACATGTTCTATCTACATTTCTGTTAAAATGTAATAATCACTTATTCTTCTGTTGTTTGATACTTTACATTAGTTTTGGATGATACCACAAATTTGGGTATCAATTCGATACCAAGTAGTTACAGGATCAGGATTGGTCATATTCAAAGTCCTCATGTGTCCAGGGACATATTTCCTGAGTTTATAAACATAATATAAATTAAAAAAAAAACGGAAAATAAGATTTTGTGATGCGAAAAAATATCGATGTAATCATAGTAGTATCAACAAGATACGCTATTGTACTTGGTATCATTACAGTGGATGTTAGGTGCAGATCCACCAATGGCGTTAGTTTATATTGTAGCGTCCCAGAAGAGTTTGTGCTGCAAGGAATTCTGGGAATTTGTTCTGTAGTGTTTATGTTGTGTTACTGTGCAAATATTCTCCCAAAATGTGTTTGTCATTGTTCACTATATGGCACAGGTTTATGACAGTGTTGGCTTTGTTCATACGCCACCTTTAGCGTGACATGTAGGTCTGTTGACTAAATATGTCCGTCATTCGCGTGCGCATAGTGTGTTCAAAGTTAAAAGAAAAATTATACAATTAATTAATTTTTCAAACTGAGGCTCACTGACTTTGGCTCATTTTCTGTGTAGAAAGATGTCCGGGTCCACTGGACCCGGGGCTAATAGAAGTGTGGAAATTGATGTTCTGTTTACCACACACACACACACACACACACACACACACACACACACACACACACACACACACACACACACACACACACACACACACACACACACACACACAGCAGGCCTAGATAGGAGGAGGACAGAGTGTAGGTACACAGAACATCAGAGGGTCAAATGTGCGAGAAAATGAGAGCAGACCGTGTTGACAAACAATGTTGCAACTTTGCTTGGGAACCGCAGGTGCAGAAACACAAAAGAAGAATCCCTGTGGGATGCAAAAACTGGCAGAGAAATTTTCCGTGCAACGTTCATATTGTTGTTACTCAGCCAGAGTTTGTGGGTCTGATGGACCCGTTGCATTTTGTGGCTTTTAATGCCTCACAATCAAACACTTTTATGTTAAAATACTGAACAGATGTTTATTGGAACAAGGTATTCAGTATTTTAACATAAAAGTGTTTGATTGTGAGGCATTAAAAGCCACAAAATGCAACAGGTCCATCAGACCCACAAACTCTGGCTGAGTAACAACAATATGAACATTACACAAGTCTCAAGAAGATCTTCTTAATTAATAGTGATCGGACATAGTGAAATCTTGACTTAGACTTTTGTATCTACAGACCACTTGTAGCACATCTAATGTTATGAGTCCAGGGTGCTGTGGTGTGCAGTGAAGCATGTCTAGATATCACTCCTCCGACAGGGTTGATACTTTAAAAAGATTTACTCTACCAGTCGTCGTGGAGACCAGGATTAGTGATAAAGCACCTCTTCCTGAGGCTTTGGTTATTCGAACTTGCTGCATGACACAACGACATGACGTCACGACGGGTGGGGGACCGGTACTTTTTAGAGGCGGTATAGTACTGCATAAGAGTATGGCGGTACTATACTAATACCGGTATACCGTACAACTCTACCGTTGGTAGGTATCGACAAACGGCAAAGCTCGTAGACGTTTGCCGTTCGGCAGTCGTTACGTACCTCGTGGAGTAAAATGAGACAAAAACAATCAAGACCACAGCAACACCCAAAGTCATCTCCACAATGATGCCAGATCCATCCTCATCGGCGGTCACTCGAAGCGAGTATGACGATCCTCCTGGTGGGGGGGGGGTGGTATCCCTTTATGGAGGATGCCTGTGCGTTGAGAGACTGGTGCACAGACAGTCACCACACGATCCTTGACAGATCAGGGAAAATATTAACAATATCAGAAAAAAAAAAGCTTCTTTCACCCCTGGTTCATGGTTAGATGAAGCCATTTTTTAGGTTGCATGATGAATATTAGATAACAATAAGGCAAGTATGAATAATTATGACATCATAGCTATACATCTGATAATAATATATAATAGCTTTGATAACCGATTTAAAAAAAGACTCGAATGAGGCTCAATTTTTCTCAGTTTGATCTCATTTTAGAACTGTTTCTGACCTATCATTTTTATCCAAGGTTTTAGAAAAGGTTGTTTTTATTCAGTTGCAGTTATTTGTTGAAAAACAACACTATTTTATGTAAGATTCAGTCTGGTTTTAGGTCACGACACAGCACCGAGTCTGCACCACTTAAAGTCCACAATAGGCCCTTTTCTACCAAAAATTCAGGAACTTTAAAGGGGAACATTATCACAATTTCAGAAGGGTTAAAACCATTAAAAATCAGTTCCCAGTGGCTTATTTTATTTTTCGAAGTTTTTTTCAAAATTTTACCCATCACGCAATATCCCTAAAAAAAGCTTCAAAGTGCCTGATTTTAACCATCGTTATATACACCCGTCCATTTTCCTGTGACGTCACATAGTGATGCCAACACAAACAAACATGGCGCATAGAACAGCAAGCTATAGCGACATTAGCTCGTATTCAGACTCGGATTTCAGCGGCTTAAGCGATTCAACAGATTACGCATGTATTGAAACGGATGGTTGTAGTGTGGAGGCAGGTAGAAAGCGAGGACGAATTCGGCGATCGCCTTCTAACCAACGATTGGTATGTGTTTGTTTGGCATTAAAGGAAACTAACAACTATGAACTAGGTTTACAGCATATGAAATACATTTGGCAACAACATGCACTTTGAGAGTGCAGACAGCCCAATTTTCATCAATTAATATATTCTGTAGACATACCCTCATCCGCTGTCTTTTCCTGAAAGCTGTCCAGTTTTGGAGTTGATGTCAGCAGGCCAGGGAAGCTAGGGTCGATATTCTTCTCTTGATCATCTTCGGTGGCATAAGGGACGGTGTGAGCCAAGACATCCAGGGGGGTTTAGCTCGCTCGTCTGCGGGAACAAACTGCCGCCATTGCTTGCCGTGCTACCGAGGTCCTTTGTCCCTGAATTGCTCACACACTCCGGCAGATTCAATGGGGGTCTGGCGGCAGATTTCTTTGACTTTATCGTTGGAAATGCATCTGCTTTGAGTGTCGCAGGATATCCACACATTCTTGCCATCTCTGTCGTAGCATAGCTTTCGTCGGTAAAGTGTGCGGAACAAACGTCCAATTTCTTGCCACTTTCGCATCTTTGGGCCACTGGTGCAACTTGAATCCGTCCCTGTTCGTGTTGTTACACCCTCCAACAACACACCGACGAGGCATGATGTCTCCAAGGTACGGAAAACAGTCGAAAAAAACGGAAAATAACAGAGCTGATTTGACTCGGTGTTTGTAATGTGTTTGAGAAAATGGCGGATTGCTTCCCGATGTGACGTCACGTGACGTCATCGCTCCGAGAGCGAATAATAGAAAGGCGTTTAATTCGCCAAAATTCACCTATTTAGAGTTCGGAAATCGGTTAAAAAAATATATGGTCTTTTGTCTGCAACATCAAGGTATATATTGACGCTTACATAGGTCTGGTGATAATGTTCCCCTTTAAGTTCCTGGAACTAAAGGTTCCTGTAGAAGTGTGTGGTTTGTGTTTCCACTGCATTTCCCAGTTCAGGGTAGTTTATACAAATGGTTTACTATAGTTCTATACTGATACCATGTAAATAAACAGACAGTATTAGGTTGGAGTTATTTCATAAAAAAACAGACTTCTGTCCACAGTGTCCAACCGTCAGAAAGTCGTCCTCTCGGTAAATTATGGAGGATGCCTGTGCGTGACTTTGTTTAACGTGGGGAGCAATGTTCCCTCTAATTGTTCATGTGTGTGAGCAAAGGCAAAAAGTCCCTGAGCATTCAGTGGAGCCCTTGTGAGCAACATCAGACGAGCACACTGAGGCTACACCAGCAGCACACCTGTCCCAAACCTGACTAAATAACAAGTTCAATCTCCATCCATCCATCCATCCATTTTCTACCGCTTGTCCCTTTCGGGTCGCGGGGGGTGCTGGAGCCTATCTCAGCTGCATTCGGGCGGAAGGCGGGGTACACCCTGGACAAGTCCCCACCTCATTGCAGGGTCAACACAGATAGACAGACAACATTATCTTATTATTATAATCAAATGACAGCAGTCATTTCCATGAGGTTATTTTCTAATATAAGTGTTTAGGCTCACTTACAATGACAATAACAAAAAATATTGTTTTTCATGAACTGTGTACTTGTATTGTTTGTCTGGGTGGAGGTCCTGCTTTGGAAAAATTATTTGTACCCCTTTCAGACATTGCATTTAGTTCCCATTAAAACATTCACATGTTGCACAATGAGATGTAAGCAGGGGATCATGTGTACATTCCTGAACTTCCTGTTTGTAAAAAATATATTTTTATTAGTATTTATTTAATATACTAACAGCATTTCATGATTAATATTTATAAATTAAGATTCCTAATAAATGACACTAGAATAAGCCCACATTTGATTGGTAAATCATAGTGTAACGACTTGGAATGACACTTTATGTGTGGTGTTGGAGTTGTCCGACTTTTTGTGTGGCTGTAAACGCATCACTGGCTAAGTGCCATATGTGCATGTGTTGGCGCAAGTGAGAAAGAGCGAGCGGCTGCTGTTGATATAACAAAGTTGCTTTTGGTCTGGTTTGTACTGCAGAAAATGATCCGTTTTGCTAGATATCATTTTTTTTACTAATGTTTTGGTGATGTGTTTATGGCCGACAATAAAGAGTTTTGCTCAGTAAAGTGATCGATGGAATTCATGTCCTCAAAGCATCTCGACAGACGTTACAATATTTGAACAATGATGACGAAAACTGTTTTCTCTGTCGTGTCCGTGTCGTGTCGAAAATTGTTATGCGCTTATTTTTTTATTTGATTTTGTGCGTGGCATAGATTTGCCGTGCGCAGAGGACGCTTGAGCAGTGCGCAATTGCACAGGCGCGCACCTTAGAGGGAACGTTGGTGGGGAGACTGGTGCACAGACAGTCACCACACGGTCCTTGACAGATCCGGGTCAGGGTCCAGTGGCATGGAGTCCAAAACGACTGGGGACCCTTTTCTGCTGCAGCCTTCATCCGCCATCCCAGCCTTTGTGACGCTCCATAGGGTTAGCAATTATCTTCCGTCTGTTCCACCGTTGAGGTCTTGGGTTATTTCCCCATAACTGGGCCTACATGGATGTGGGGGTGCCTTCTTCCGCCATCGCGGCCGTTGTGGTGGTTCTTACATCTACCGTCTTCCGCCTGCTCCGCCGTTGAGGTCTTCACCCTATCTTCACCCTGGCTAGGGGGCAGTCAGGTACTAGGTCTTTGCCAAGGGCCACCTGGGGTAACAGTAGTAAAGGGGTTAACCTCCTAGTGCCCCAAGACCCCTTAGAGGAGCCTCAACTGCCGGATGCACTTTAACGTCATGCCCAGGACGTAGATGCCAGATCCATGCCCACGGTCTCTGCATCCAAGGAAATGATGAAATGGTGGTTGTTGGCGTACCGCAGAGCTCTCATCTGGAACCCATTAGCGTCCTTTATCAGACGGGTAGTGTGCATGTGTGTGTGTGTGTGTGTGTGTGTGTGTGTGTGTGTGTGTGTGTGTGTGTGTGTGTGTGTGTATTCGTGGAGTCACTGGCACATTGTTCATGGTTAGCGTTGTGGGAATAAAGGAGAATTGCGGTAAACCACATGTTGGCCCCTCCTCCTCTGGTGTTATCTCTTGCTGATCTAATGAGTGGAAGCAGATGTCAGACAGTGTGTGGATTGTATAGAGTTACAAATAATCCGCACACATGACATTTATTCCAAATATGTACGCATGGAGCGCCCATATTAAAAGGGGGGATGGTGTTTATTGTTTGCGTTGATATTGTTTAATTAGATACTATGTGTTGTATGTGATATGCATTGTGTGTTACTGCAGAAATATACACTGGGAGTTTTATTTTAAATATACATTGGGAACATTTCTGCAGTTTTGTAGAATTAACATCAAGATTGGATGGTGAAGTGAATTATATTTATATAGCGCTTTTTCTCTAGTGACTCAAAGCGCTTTACATAGTGAAACCCAATATCTAAGTTACATTTAAACCAGTGTGGGTGGCACTGGGAGCAGGTGGGTAAAGTGTCTTGCCCAAGGACACAACGGCAGTGACTAGCATGGCGGAAGCGGGGATCGAAACCTGGAACCCTCAAGTTGCTGGCACGGCCATTCTACCAACCGAGCTATACCACCCATACACGTGAAATGTGAAACCATACAAATAGAGATAAATGCGTTAAAATGTGATATCGGAAATTATCGGTATCGTTTTTTTTATTATCGGTAAAAAAAATATATTTATTTTTTATTTATTTTTTTTAAATTATTAAATCAACGTAAAAAACACAACATACACTTGTTATTTTTTATTATCGGTAAAACAATTTTTTTTTTTTTTTTTTTTTTTTTTAAATTATTAAATCAACATAAAAAACACAAGATACACTTACAATTGGTGCACCAACCCAAAAAAACTCCCTCCCCCATTTACACTCATTCACACAAAAGGGTTGTTTCTTTCTGTTATTAATATTCTGGTTCCTACATTATATATCAATATATATCAATACAGTCTGCAAGGGATACAGTCCGTAAGCACACATGATTGTGCGTGCTGCTGGTCCACTAATAGTACTAACCTTTAACAGTTAATTTGACTCATTTTCATTAATTACTAGTTTCTATGTAACTGTTTTTATATTGTTTTACTTTCTTTTTTATTCAAGAAAATGTTTTTAATTGATTTATCCTATTTTATTTTTATTTTTTATTTTTTTTAAAGTACCTTATCTTCACCATACCTGGTTGTCCAAATTAGGCATAATAATGTGTTAATTCCATGACTGTATATATTTGTATCGGTTGATATCGGTATCGGTAATTAAGGGTTTGGTCAATATCGGAATATCGGATATGGGCAACAAGTCATTATCGGACATCCCTACATACAAACAATTATTTCACTGCTGCTATAAGTATCAGCGGTCTGAATGTACGACAATTTTTTTGTGTTAAGCAAAGCAAAAGTGTTGAATAATTATTGCGAGTTTGGAAGCAGGGCGGTGTAGCTTATGGTAGGTTCAGTACAGTTCAGTTTCAGTTTATTTCCAACATGCACACGATACAATGTAATGCATCACGCATTTCCAGTTGTTTCATTCCAGCCCGTCCGAAAAGGAGTAGGAAGAAGCAGAGCTTATTTAATCCTACCCTCAGCAATTGTATCCAATGTCCTTGTTCTCTGTAACAGAACAATAAATAATATGCCATAGTAAGCAAACAAACATTAAACACAAAAATAATCTTTGTCTCTTCAGCCGTGTCCATGTGGTGACATAAATGATGGTATTTTGAGAGGTGAGGTCGGGCTAAGTAAGACATCACTGAAGGCCTGGGTGAGAAACGCACTGCCCGCCACTGAAATGACGTCATCAAAATTTGATGCTTTGATTGGTCTGATGGATTTGTCTGTTAGTGCCAGAATGACAGCAGGGCACTTGTCGCTTTCTCAACCAAAACGGAATATTCAACAGCGAAAAGCGAAAGATATGGGGCGGCATGGCGTAGTGGGTAGAGCGGCCGTGCCAGAAACCTGAGGGTTGCAGGTTCGCTCCCCGCCTCTTACCATCCAATTTGCTGCCGTTGTGTCCTTGGGCAGGACCCTTGCCCCCGGTGCCGCTCACACCGGTGAATGAATGATGAATGATAGGTGGTGGTCGGAGGGGCCGTAGGCGCAAACTGGCAGCCACGCATCCGTCAGTCTACCCCAGGGCAGCTGTGGCTACGAAAGTAGCTTACCACTACCAGGTGTGAATGAATAATGGGTTCTCACTTCTCTGTGAAGCGCTTTGAGTGTCTAGAAAAGCGCTATATAAATCTAATCCATTATTATTATTATTATTATATGTCGCTTGTTTGTGGAAGTCGCTTCCTATCAGTTAGACACGGCACCGGAGCCAAGCTTGCAGTTTTTAACAATGTTCTAATGTCCATAGAATTCCTCAACAGCAGGACGTGACTTTTTTCAGCCACCTCCGTATCCTCTCTCCCCTCCTGCTCCCGGCCATTTACTGTTAAAGACAACAGATGATTAGATTAACACGTACCACCTGTGAAATCGAATCACCTGCCAGCTGTGTCTCGCCGACAGCACACCTATCCGATGGTGCTCGTCCTCAGCACCGTAGACAGAGGCGGTGAGCTTTGCTCCTGCAGGCGCGCTGGCCACACCTCCCTCCACAATGTTATATTGATTCGTGTGATGAAGTGGCGACTTATCCAGGGTGTACCCCGCCTACCGCCCGAATGCAGCTGAGATAGGCTCCAGCGACCCCCCCGCCCCCCGTGACCCCAAAAGGGACAAGTGGTAGAAAATGGATGGATGGATGGATATTACTCCAAGCTCAAAATCAACATAATTGCGTTTATTGGTTTTCGCGCCTGTACCCTTCCTAACTACAACTTGTATTTTTATCGGCGAACCATGTAGAATATCGCAGTATATCGCAATACTTTTTTGACTCAAGTATACTAATACATGGGGAAGTCAATGCCAGAACCCAGCCCAATATCAATCTAAAAAACAAAATCACAGCCCCAAATCAGACAATATGTGTATTTACCTGCACATCATTTCTGTTTGTACTTCTTTATTTTGTGTTTATTTCCTATCAGTGCTCTTATTTTGGTTCAATTTCCTGCTTGTGTGCCTGAGCGCTGTTTTCCCCTCATCTGCTGCTGATCGGCAGCCTGGCCATCATCAACAAACATGGTTTAAAGGGGAACATTATCACAATTTCAGAAGGGTTAATAAAACCATTAAAAATCAGTTCCCAGTGGCTTATTTTATTTTTCGAAGTTTTTTTCAAAATTTTACCCATCACGCAATATCCCTAAAAAAAAGCTTCAAAGTGCCTGATTTTAACCATCGTTATATACACCCATCCATTTTCCTGTGACGTCACATAGTGATGCCAACACAAACAAACATGGCGGACAGAACAGCAAGATATAGGACATTAGCTCGGATTCAGACTCGGATTTCAGCGGCTTAACACTGTCTGATAAGATAATTACTAACAACTATGAACTAGGTTTACAGCATATGGAATACATTTGGCAACAACATGCACTTTGAGAGTGCAGACAGCCCATTTCAGGCGCGCTAAGAACATATATTTTTCCACGATTTCAGCACCAGTGTTGGGTTAGTTACTGAAAACCAGTAACTAGTTACAGTTACTAGTTACTTTATTTCAAAAGTAACTCAGTTACTAACTCAGTTACTTACACCAAAAAGTAATGCGTTACTGTGAAAAGTAACTATTTAGTTACCTCTTTTTGTCTTCTTTTTTTTTAAAGCTCCCATTAATGCCCTTTTAGCCTTCATTTCAGTACTGTTATTGCACTGGAGAATAATACAATCTGTTGATCAACTTCCATCCATCCATTTTCTACCGCTTATTCCCTTTGGGGTCGCGGGGGGCGCTGGAGCCTATCTCAGCTACAATCGGGCGGAAGGCGGGGTACACCCTGGACAAGTCGCCACCTCATCGCAGGGCCAACACAGATAGACAGACAACATTCACACTCACATCCACACACTAGGGCCAATTTAGTGTTGCCAATCAACTTATCCCCAGGTGCATGTCTTTGGTCAACTTGACATACATTTTTATTTTCCTTTTAACATAATTAATGAAAAACAGTGCAACATAAAAAGGCATTCCTCCTTTCTTTAAACTTGGACCAATGACCATGAATAAAAAACAAGTTAAAGTGCAACATAAGAAGGCACATCATCTTCCTTGAAACATAAAGCCTGACATCTGGAGTGATGCTGCTGTCTTCCACACTTGGAGCCATGGATTGTAGAATACTTGTTTTCAGTGGCAGGATCATTGACACAGATGGTGAAGTTTCAGTGCTCAGTAGAGATGGAACACTTTTGAGGGGTTTAAGCACCTGGAGGACCTCACCTGCCACTCTCACATCATCATCAGACAGGGTGACATTTGTCTTCAGGGTGTTGTGGGTCAATGCAGAGTATATAGCTGCCTGCTGCTCCAACATATCATAAGTGGAGTTCCACCTCGTTGGGACATCATGTATGAGCAGGCAGCTTTAGCATTTCTTGCTTTGTCTTAAGCACATGAGCAGCTGTTGTGCTTGGGTGGAAGTAAGAAACCTTCCTGATCCTCCCAAAGAGGCGCTCCATCCTATTGACTGAGATTCCCTTCTGTGATGCCAAATTCACTACATGTGCAAGCACCTATCTGTGGTCCCAGTCCTGCCTCATTCACTGTAATTATTTGATTTTTGGCATTATCACGTGTGACTGGGATATCTTTATCTTCCAGTCCTCCACTGCTTGTGTCAGTACCTGCGCAAGGTGACTCTCGTAGAGGGGGCGTGTCTTCTCATCTCCCAGTCTGCTGTGATGAAGTGAGCGCTTATAGTTCCGCTGGACGTCCACCCGTCTGTCATGAGCGCAACAGATGATGCTCGGGATAGTTCATCCACAACTTTTTTCTTCTCCTGCTCATAAAGATCTGGCACAATCTTATTGCTGAAGTGGGTGCGCGACGGGATGTCGTAAAGTGGTTCAAGCACGTTCAGCATGTGTTTAAAACCCTCGTTTTGCACAACCGAGTCTGCACTTATAAACACACCGATTCAATGGCGGGGGCGTTCAAGCTCCTCCGTTACTCCGCTCGCCATGACCACGCTGTGTGTGGACTGAACGTGCCAACAACTTTTTTTCCCCACACCCACACCCACACACACATAGACCGCGCCTCTTTTCTTCTCTCCGGCTTGTGACAGAGGAAGATTCAGAAGAACGACACCGCAGCGCTTCTGTTTCTAGCCGATACTACATCGTAAAATAACGCAGTAACGCATCATGTAGTAACGGTAACTAAATTACTGAATAAAAAAAAAATAACGCGTTAGATTACTAGTTACCGCCGAAACTAACGGCGTTACAGTAACGCGTTACTTTGTAACGCGTTAGTCCCAACACTGTTCAGCACACAGGTTAACCATACCTAAATAGACACAAAATACTGCATTACACAAGACTACCCGAATGTACTCGAATGGTTGAAAAAAAAAAAGAAGTTTTTAAGCTAAATTATTGTTAAACACAGTTTATGTATAATAATTTACGTAAAACTGCGATTAATGAATAAAGTTTTCATCAATTAATATATTCTGTAGACATACCCTCATCCGCTCTCTTTTCCTGAAAGCTGATCTGTCCAGTTTTGGAGTTGATGTCAGCAGGCCAGGGAAGCTTGGGTCGATATTCTTCTCTTGATCATCTTCGGTGGCATAAGGGACGGTGTGAGCCAAGACATCCAGGGGGTTTAGCTCGCTCGTCTGCGGGAACAAACTGCCGCCATAGCTTGCCGTGCTACCAAGGTCCTTTGTCCCTGAATTGCTCACACACTCCGGCAGATTCAATGGGGGTCTGGCGGCAGATTTCTTTGACTTTATCGTTGGAAATGCATCTGCTTTGAGTGTCGCAGGATATCCACACATTCTTGCCATCTCTGTCGCAGCATAGCTTTTGTCGGTAAAGTGTGCGGAACAAACGACTGACCATTTCGTCGGCTTTCCCCACAGCCTCGTATTTTGAACAAATTTCGTCCAATTTCTTGCCACTTTCGCATCTTTGGGCCACTGGTGCAACTTGAATCCATCCCTGTTCGTGTTGTTACACTCTCCGACAACACACCGACGAAAGTGAGAAAATGGTGTGACGTCATCGCTACGAGAGCGAATAATAGAAAAGCGTTTAATTCGCCAAAATTCACCCATTTAGAGTTCGGAAATCAGTTAAAAAAATATGGTCTTTTTTCTGCAACATCAAGGTATATATTGACGCTTACATAGGTCTGGTGATAATGTTGCCCCTTAAAAACCGTTTGCTTGCATGACTGCTTTTCCGATGTTTAAACCATTTTCAAATCCTCTTACCTGCTACTCGTTTTCCTGGTTCCTGCATCTTGGGGGTCACTACAACTGCAGCCATGCAAGTTCGTCACAAAACTGGTAGATTAATAGCGCATGTCATACTGTATGTACTTGTTGTGAACGAGCAAGAAATAAAACGTAAAAACATCAACAAGATTCCCATGACTTCAGCAAAGTTGTTTTTTTTAACATTATGGAGATATCTTGGGAAATAATTCATAGTGAACTAAATCATAGAGAGGTCAAGTTATGTAACCAAACTACTTTTATCTGCACAATCTTAGTGATTACTGATAAAGGAAGACCTCAGAGAATAGAATTCCAGTATCAGAAGTGCTGTGAATGTTTTTACAGTTGTGCTCATAAGTTTACGTATGCTGTCCGGATTTGGGGTTCTTTGGCCATTTTACAGAAAATATTAACAATATCAGAAAAACATTTTTATTTCACCCCTGGTTCATGGTGAGGTGAAGCCATTTATTATTAGGTTGCATGATAAATATCAGATAGATAACAATCAGGCAAGTATGAATAATTATGACATCATAGCGATACATATGATAATATTAAATACTACAGCTTTGATAACCGATTAACAAAAAGACTCAAATGAGACAAGATTACCTGGGTTCGTGTGAGCTCAGGCTCAACCTTTCTCGGCTTGATCTCATTTTAGAACTGTTTCTAACCTATCATGTTTACCCAAGGTTTTAGAAAAGGTTGTTTTTATTCAGTTGCAGTAACTTAAAAAAACAACAACACTATTTTATGTAAGATTCAGTCTGGTTTTAGGTCACTACACAGCGCCGAGTCTGCACCACATTAAAGTCCACTATGGGGGCTTTTCTACCAAACTTCTGGAACTTTAAGTTCCTGGAACTAAAGGTTCATGTAGAAGTGTGTGTGGTTTGTGTTTCCACTGCATTTCACAGTTCGGGGTAGTTTATACAAATCAGGCTGACGACATATGAAGTAGTTTGAATTATACAAACCCCGTTTCCATATGAGTTGGGAAATTGTGTTAGATGTAAATATAAACGGAATACAATGATTTGCAAATCCTTTTCAACCCATATTCAATTGAATGCACTACAAAGACAAGATATTTGATGTTCAAACTCATAAACTTTATTTTTTTTTTTTGCAAATAATAATTAACTTAGAATTTCATGGCTGCAACATGTGCCAAAGTAGTTGGGAAAGGGCATGTTCACCACTGTGTTACATCACCTTTTCTTTTAACAACACTCAGTAAACATTTGGGAACTGAGAAGACACATTTTTTAAGCTTCTCAGGTGGAATTCTTTCCCATTCTTGCTTGATGTACAGCTTAAGTTGTTCAACAGTCCGGGGGTCTCCGTTGCGGTATTTTAGGCTTCATAATGCGCCACACATTTTCAATGGGAGACAGGTCTGGATTACAGGCAGGCCTGTCTAGTACCCACACTCTTTTACTATGAAGCCACGCTGTTGTAACACATGGTTTGGCATTGTCTTGCGGAAATAAGCAGGGGCGTCCATGATAACGTTGCTTGGATGGCAACATATGTTGCTCCAAAACCTGTATGTACCTTTCAGCATTAATGGCGCCTTCACAGATGTGTAAGTTACCCATGCCTTGGGCACTAATACACCCCCATACCATCACAGATGCTGGCTTTTGAACTTTGCACCTATGACAATCCGGATGCTTCTTTTCCTCTTTGGTCCGGAGAACACAACGTCCACAGTTTCCAAAATCTATTTGAAATGTGGACTCGTCAGACCACAGAACACTTTTGCACTTTGCTACTTTGAGATCATTGGGTTAATGTTTGATGCTGATCTGAATGTGTTTCTATGTAAATAGACGGGATATGCACTAAAAATATTATTTTCCTCTTTGGCTGGTTTTCAATGAGAAGATCCTGTTCTGTCGTTCACAGTGCACTTGCAGCTTTATTTTGGTAAGAAGTATGAAAGACATCTGTTGCATGTTCCAATGGCACATTTCTCATGTTTCCCTTTTCAAGTTGTGCAAAGCTGGTCAGAACATGAAAAGAGATAATAAATTATAGACAGTAATGGGCATGTAATCCCCCCCAAAACAGCTTCATATTTCTAGTAGCTTTCCACAATTCTTAGAAAATAGTTGTGCGTTACACGGTTAAATGCCTCCTCATGCTTCCAGCGAGATAGCACAGGTGCAGTTTATGTGCCTGGTCATAGTCTGCTGACTTCTCCAGATGTGCTGACGTTTGTGATTCATCTGTTCTGCAGCCACTGGAAGTTAAATTCACGTCTTCCATGTGCAGTGTGTTGGTATGAATATGACACTTTTACGTACACTCCTTAAAAAAAGTTTTAAAAATTATGTTGAAAGTTTGAAGGTAAAAACAAAAATTGTGGTACATTGAATGATTTTGAATGCATTGTCATTGTCAGACAATAAAACACACGTCGAAATTGACATTTTATTTCACTTCGCTGCCCATCACAACGTCAATTAGACACATTTCTGTTTGCTTCTACCACAGTGCAGTTCAAAGTCTGTACCATACTTGCCAACCCTCCCGGATTTTCCGGGAGACTCCCGAAATTCAGCGCCTCTCCCGAAAACCTCCCGGAACACATTTTCTCCCGAAAATCTCCTGAAATTCAGGCGGACTCAGGTCCATGCGGACCTGAGTCCGCTTTCCCACAATATAAACAGCGTACCTGCCCAATCACGTTGTAACTGTAGAATGATGGAGGGCGAGTTCTTGGTTTCTTATGTGGGTTTATTGTTAGGCAGTTTCATTAATGTCCTCCCAGCGCGGTAACAACACACAACAACAGCAGTCATGTTTTCGTCCAGCGTAAAGCAGTTCGTCTGCCGTAAACAGCAATGTTGTGACACTTTTAAAAAGGACAATACTGCCATCTAGTGCATTTGATGAAAGCACTTTTGTGCGTGCCACACAGCAATGCATCATCAGAGAGGGTGTTCAGCATGGTTAGAAAAATAGTGACAGAGAATAGAACAAGGATGGACAATTCCACCCTTAACTCAACAATGAGTAGATGAGTGTTATGTGTGTGTATATGTGTAAATAAATGAACACTGAAAATCAAGTATTTATTTTATATATACAGTATATGTACAATAAAAGAAATATATATTTATAGCTAGAATTCACTGAAAGTCAAGTATTTCTTGTATATATATATATATACAGTATATATATGTATATATATATATAAATATGAAATACTTGACTTAGTATTTCTTATATATATATATATATATATATATATATATATATATATATATATATATATATATACATATATATGAAATACTTAACTTAGTATTTCTTATATATATATATATATATATATATATATATATATATATATATATATATATATATATATATATATATATATATATATATATATATATATATATATATATATGAAATACTTGACTTGGTGAATTCTAGCTGTAAATATACTCCTCCTCTCTTAACCACGCCCCCCCACCTCCCGAAATCGGAGGTCTCAAGGTTGGCAAGTATGGTCTGTACTAG
This sequence comes from Nerophis lumbriciformis, assembly GCF_033978685.3. NCBI lineage: Eukaryota > Metazoa > Chordata > Actinopteri > Syngnathiformes > Syngnathidae > Nerophis > Nerophis lumbriciformis. The sequence continues at coordinate 28,935,787 of NC_084567.2, read as the reverse complement.
TGTTGTCCCGATACCAATATTTAGGTACCGGTACCAAAATTATTTTGATACTTTTCAGTACTTTTCGATACTTTTCTAAATAAAGGGGACCACAAAAAATTGCATTATTGGCTTTATTTTAACAAAAAAAATCTTACAGTACATTAAACATGTGTTTCTTATTGCAAGTTTGTTCTTAAATAAAGTAGTGAACATACAAGACAACTTGTCTTTTAGTCGTAAGTAAGCAAACAATGACTCCTAATTTAGTCTGCTGACATATGCAGTAACATATTGTGTCATTTATCGTTCTATTATTTTGTCAAAATTATTAAGCACAAGTGTTAGAAAAGTAATTATTAACCTACGTGTTCATTTACTGTTAATATCTGCTTACTTTCTCTTTTAACATGTTCTATCTACACTTCTGTTCAAATGTAATAATCACTTATTCTTCTGTTGTTTGATACTTTACATTAGTATTGGATGATACCACAAATTTGGGTATCAGTCCGATACCAAGTCATTACAGGATCATACATTGGTCATATTCAAAGTCCTCATGTGTCCAGGGACATATTTCCTGAGTTTATAAACATAATTTAAATAAATAAAAAAAACGAAAGATGTTGAGATACCAAAAAATATCGACGTAATCATATTAGCATCGACTCGATACGTTCCAGCATCAAGGGTTGGAATTGGGGGTTAAATCACCAAAAATGATTCCCGGGCGCGGCCATCGCTGCTGCTCACTGCTCCCCTCACCTCCCAGAGGGTGATCAAGGGGATGGGTCAAATGCAAAGGACACATTTCACCATCCCTAGTGTGTGTGTGACAATCATTGATACTTTAACTTTAACATAACTGTACTTGGTATCATTACAGTGGATGTTAGGTGTCGATCCACCCATGGCGTTTGTTTACATTTTGACGCCAGTGAGCTACAGTTTGTAGTGAAGCATGTTTACTATGCCTCGTCCTGCGGGGATGATACTTGTAAGAAACGTACTTTATTTGTCGCCATATGGCGAAGATTAGTGATTTAGAAGTAGCTACAACACTGCAGACTGGGGCTGGACTTTAGCCGCTAGCTCGCTAGCCATGTCTTAAAGCACCTCTTCCTGAGGGCGTTTCAGTGTTATAACTTCACCTTAATTGTTAGTTTTTAAGCCAAAATGGGTTCGTTCTCCCTTTTCTGTCAACACACTGTGTCTGCTTGTAAGTACTACGTGATTGTGCGCTGCCAAAAATGCTCCTCTGCTCGTAAAACTAACAGTGACACGACATGGGTGGACCGGTACTTTTCAGAGGCGGTATAGTACCGAATATGATTCATTAGTATCGCGGTACTATACTAATACCGGTATACTGTACAACCCTAGTCTGTACTAAAGACTACGCATATTTTCATTAGTCTGAAGAAAATAAAGGGTTGCGTGGTTTTATGATGAGTTTCACTCATCAGTTACTCATCAGTGTCATTCAGGCTGTCCTCTAATTTGCCATACAACAAGTCTGCAAGGCAGCAGGCCTGTGCTGTGGGTTCACTTTAGTGCCACAGTCTAACTGAGATGAATAACTGACATTAATAACACCGACCGTTCTGAATTAGGATGTTCCCAATAGCCTGCAGCATTAAGCATTACAGAGCGTTCATCATATAATTGGTTTAATTCTGCTGGACTGACGTTGCACGCAGGTGTATTGAGCCGCAGACCAAGGCAAGTGTTGACTTGTGCTCTTCTGCACTGCAAAGAGTCAGTGTTCAAAAATAAGAAAAGAAAATACAAAAATTAGGGGTATTTTATTTGAACTAAGCAAAATGATCTGCCAATAGAAGAAGAAAATTCGGCTTGTCAAGACTTTCCAAAACAAGTAAAATTAGCTAACCTCAATGAACCCAAAAATACCTGAAAAAAAGTATATTCTCATTAATAACAAGTGCACTACTATATGAGTCTGTATTTTCTATTGTTTCATTGAAAATAAAACCGCAAAGTCCATTTGGCTGTCATCTGTTTTAATATGAGACACAATTGTGTCAAAGTCATGATTTTTTGTTTTGCATGCTTGAAATAAGAAATTATTACTTTAAAAAAGTAATTTTATACTTGTGAGTGTTGATGACACAGCTTTGCATTAGTTGATATTCTAGTTTTAAGCATGTTTTACTCAATATAGGTCATCAAATCTCAGCAACAAGCTGTAATATCTTACTGAGATCATTTAGGACCAAAACCCTTAAAACAAGTAAAACACTCTAACATAAAATCTGCTTAGTGAGAAGAATTATCTTATCAGACAGAAAATAAGCAAACATCACCCTTATTTGAGATATTTAATCTTACTTAGATTTCAGTTTTTGCAGTGTGCAGTTTCTCTCGCAGACATATTTGTGAAATGTTTGCCACTTTCTCATGTAATTGTCATATTGAAAGCTTTGGTCATTTCTTAATTTAGTCATCAATTGATGTGCACTCGGACATGTAGCGCACTTAAAATCCTTAAATTTTCTCAAAAATCGACGGTGCGCCTTATAAACCGGTGCGCCTAATGTACGGCATAATTCTGGTTGTGCTTACCGACCTCAAAGCAATTTTATTTGGTACATGGTGTAATGACAAGTGTGACCAGTAGATGGCAGTCATCCCATCCATCCATCCATCCATCCATTTTCTACCGCTTATTCCCTTTGGGGTCGCGGGGGGGCACTGGAGCCTATCTCAGCTACAATCGGGCGGAAGGCGGGGTACACCCTGGAAAAGTTGCTACCTCATCGCAGGGCCAACACAGATAGACAGACAACATTCACACTCACATCCACACACTAGGGCCAATTTAGTGTTGCCAATCAACTTATCCCCAGGTGCATGTCTTTGGAGGTGGGAGGAAGTCGGAGTACCCGGAGGGAACCCACGCAGTCACGGGGAGAACATGCAAACTCCACACAGAAAGATCCCGAGCCCGGGATTGAACCCAAGACTACTCAGGATGTTCGTATTGTGAGGCGGATGCACTAACCCCTCTTCCACCGTGCTGTAGATGGCAGTCATACATAAGATATATGTGTAGACTGCAATATGATGCCAGTAAACAACACCAACACTTTAAATGTTCCATTGAGAATATAGAACATTACACATGACGCGCAAAAATCTGTCAACATGTTTTTAGTCTGACTTCGGTAAGCTATGAAGCCGCACTGCTTAATGGATTGTCGGCACATTAAACATACGAGTATTAGTATGGTGCGTGTATAAGGACCACAAAATGGCACCTTTTAGCAGACATATTACCTGGCGTTTTGTTTCGGGGGTGGACCGCTCGCCTGTGCATCAGTTGGGGACATCTCTGCACTGCTGACCCGTCTCCGCTCGGGATGGTCCCCTGCTGGCCTCCCTATGGACTGGACTCTCACTATTATGTTAGATCTGTGCATGTGTTTTTTTTAGTTTTTTCTTTTATACATTTTCGAGTAATATAAAATAAAACAAATTTCACATTGTCTTTATGGGGTATTGCCTGTAAATTTGTGGGGATGATAAAAATATCTATCCATTTTGGTATAAGGCTGTAACCTAACAAAATGTGGAAAAGGTAAAGAGTTTCCAGATGCACTGTATCTTGAGGTACCACTGGACATTCTTCTCATTATGCTGCTGTGACACACATCAATGTTTTGGCACTTTTGAAAACAAAACTATCAAATTGAGCCTCACCCTTCAGTGCACTTCTCGGGATCGATAATGTCAAATTGGGTAAGTTTGTTCAACTTACACAATGTTTCTACTGCTTCTCCTGTGGACATTCATGACAAAGAACAGGACCTCCCTTTACTGCATAGATTGCAGTAGGTTAGTGGAAAGCGCAGGAAATAAAGTTAATTCCTCCCTAATGGCCACTTATACTTTCTGCTCTTGCAGATGAGTGGTTGTTAAAGATTACCAAGACAAAAAGGCTCATCCAGCCTTGTCCTGCCTGATCCCTTGGGTGGTGTTACAACGCACAGCCGTCATATCCATTACTTACTGTACTGAAATTCCCCGTTCAGTTCTCCACTGTACTGTAAGCCTTGTTAACAAGCCTGTTTCACGTACAGTATTTCACCTTATGGTAAAAATATCCTCTGCTCTCATAAAGTCAAACAGAAGGAATTGTCATTAATGCTGCAGTGGAACATCTGTTAGAGATTCACAGGTGAAGCGTAGCCTGGCCAAAGGTGTTCATATTGTTGTTACTCAGCCAGCGTTTGTGGGTCTGATGGACCCCTTGCATTTTGTGGCTTTTAATGCCTCACAATCAAACACTTTTATGTTAAAAGCCTACTGAAATGCGATTTTCTTATTTAAACGGGGATAGCAGGTCCATTCTATGTGTCATACTTGATCATTTCGCGATATTGCCATATTTTTGCTGAAAGGATTTAGTAGAGAACATCGACGATAAAGTTCGCAACTTTTGGTCGCTGATAAAAAAGCCTTGCCTGTACCGGAAGTAGCAGACGAGTAGCGTGACGTCACAGGTTGTGGAGCTACTCACATCTGCACATTGTTTACAATCATGGCCACCAGCAACGAGAGCGATTCGGACCGAGAAAGCGACGATTTCCCCATTAATTTGAGCGAGGATGAAAGATTTGTGGATGAGGAAAGTGAGAGTGAAGGACTAGAGGGCAGTGGGAGCGATTCAGATAGGGAAGATGCTGTGAGAGGCGGGTGGGACCTGATATTCAGCTGGGAATGACTAAAACAGTAAATAAACACAAGACATATATATACACTCTATTAGCCACAACACAACCAGGCTTGTATTTAATATGGCACAAATTAATCCCGCATAACAAACACCTCCCCCCTCCCGTCCATATAACCCGCCAATACAAATCAAACACCTGCACAACACACTCAATCCCACAGCCCAAAGTACCGTTCACCTCCCCAAAGTTCATACAGCACATATATTTCCCCAAAGTCCCCAAAGTTGCGTACGTGACATGCACATAGCGGCACGCACGTACGGGCAAGCGATCAAATGTTTGGAAGCCGCAACTGCATGCGTACGCACGGTACCGCGTCTGCGCATCCAACTCAAAGTCCTCCTGGTAAGAGTCTCTGTTGTCCCAGTTCTCCACAGGCCAATGGTAAAGCTTGACTGTCATCTTCCGGGAATGTAAACAATGAAACACCGGCTGTGTTATCCGGCACAACAGTCAAGGGGTGCATTCTACGGCGGGGGTGCGTTATCCGGCACAACACCTGCCGCAATACACCGCTTCCCACCTACAGCTTTCTTCTTTGTTGTCTCCATTGTTCATTGAACAAATTGCAAAAGATTCACCAACACAGATGTCCAGAATACTGTGGAATTTTGCGATGAAAACAGACGACTTAATAGCTGGCCACCATGCTGTCCCAAAATGTCCTCTACAACCCGTGACATCACGCGCAGGCGTCATCATACCGAGACGTTTTCAGCAGGATTGTCAGGACTTGATCTTGGGAGTTTGCTTTTCCGGGATGCAACGGAAAGTTGGCACGGGCGAGACGGGAATGGAGGTACATGATTTATTTAATATATAAAAAAAAAGTACAAACGAAAAGCGCGCACAGTGGCGGAGAATAAACTATGAAACCAAAAGACTATAGCAAAAAAGTACAAATGAAAAGCACGCACAGTGGCGGAAACTATGAACAATTAAACAAAACATTAACTGTGGCTTGATAAACAAAAACTTACTTGGCATGGAACCGGCATGAAAAAATAGCAGCAAGGATCATGTGCAGAAGCATATATGGGGTGTGGTATGGGGTGCGAGGTCGTCAGAAAAACAAACTGAAAAACACTGAACTTAAATACTACAGACATGATTAACGAAAACAGGTGCGTGACTCAAGACGTGAAACAGGTGCGTGACGTGACAGGTGAAAACTAATGGTTGCTATGGTGACAAGACAAGGGAGTGAAAAGACAGAAACTAAACAAAACATGACTTAAAACAAAACATGATAATACAGACATGACAAGGATATTTCGCGCAAAATTTAAAATTGCACTTTAGTAAGCTAACCCGGCCGTATTGGCATGTGTTGCAATGTTAAGATTTCATCATTGATATATAAACTATCAGACTGCATGGTCGGTAGTAGTGGGTTTCAGTAGGCCTTTAAAATACTGAACAGATAAATTAAAACGGGTCCCGCAGATCCGAACACCACACAAGTGTTAAAAAGTGACGACTAAACTCAAAACAGGTGCGCTTGGAGACAAAATAACGCTGCTGCAGCACTCTCAAAAGTGAAGTGGAACTAGAAAAAAAGGAACTCAACATTCAATCAATCAATCAAAGTTTAATTATATATCCCTTAATCACAAGTGTCTCAAAGGGCTGCACAAGCCACAACGACAGATCAGATCCCACATCAGGGCAAGAAAAATCTCAACCCAATGGTATACAATGAGAAACCTTGGAGGGGACTGCAGATGTGGTGACCGGTGCAATGGACATTAAACATGGAAAAACTCGAACAAATTAAAAATAAAGCACCATTATGGAGTAACCAGCCGTGACACTGTCAGCATCATTGACGTAGTGCTATTAGAAAAATGCCAGCTCCGTTTGACAGTGCAAACATTTCACCATGGTGTCTGTTTTTTTTACTTGTAAATGATTGCACAATCTTTGACAGTTTCTTTCCTGTTATCTGGGCCGTTTGCTCATTTTCTCCCTCTTCTTTGATCCATCCCTCTCAAAACTCCGTTGTTCCCACCATACACACACTAGCAGTGGCGGGCCGTGCGTTTCCCACCTAGGCCTTCAGTGATGTCCGACGTCAATGATTACCTCTCAAAAGACCATAATTGATGTCCCCACATGACCATCGCTGGAGAAATACTATACAGGAACACATTTACACACTACTGGCTATAGAACCACATCAACAGTGTACAAAATGGGTTATTTTCTGGCGCATTCAAAAATGTATTACAACGCATCAGCAATTAAAACATATCTTAAAAGTTAAAGTTAACGTACCACTGGTAGTCACACACACACACTAGGTGCGGTGAAATTACCCTCTGCATTTGACCCGTCCCCTTGTTACACCCCCTGGGAGGTGAGGGGAGCAGTGAGCAGCTGCGGTGGCTGCGCTCGGGAATAATTTTGGTGATTTAACCCCCAATTCTAACCCTTGATGCTGAGTGCCAAGCAGGGAGGCAATGGGTCCCATTTTTATAGTCTTTGGTATGACTCAGCCGGGGTTTGAACTCACGACCTACCAATCTCAGGGCGGACACCCTAACCACAAGGCCACTGAGCAGGCTAATGTAGTACATGGTACTGTCAAAATTAAAATTGAAAAAAACATATTAAAAGTGAAAAAATAAAATATTTGAACTCACAATTTGTAGCACCCCTTCGACGCTGTATAAGCAGTGGTCCTGTTTTTTAAATTTACAGTAATGCACTGTAAAAACGACTGTGGATTTTACAGTAAAAAAAAATCGGCAGCTCAGTTGCTAGAATTTTATAGTAAAAATAACAGTGGTTCTGTTTTTAAATTTACAGTAATGCACTATAAAAACGACTGTAGATTTTACAGTAAAAAAAAATAAACGGCAGCTCAGTTGCTTGAAATTTACGGTAAAAATAACAATGGTTCTGTTTTTAAATTTACAGTAATGCACTGTGAAAATGACTGTAGATTTTACAGTAAAAAAAATCGTCAGCTCAGTTGCTAAAATTTTATAGTAAAAATAACAGTGGTTCTGTTTTTCAATTTACAGTAACGCACTGTAAAAACGACTGTAGATTTTACAGTAAAAAAAATTAACGGCAGCTCAGTTGCTTGGATTTTACAGTAAAAATAACAGTGGTCCTGTTTTTAAATTTACAGTAATGCACTGTAAAAACGACTGTAGATTTTACAGTAAAAAAATAATCGGCAGCTCAGTTGCTAGAATTTTATAGTAAAAATAACAGTGGTTCTGTTTTTCAATTTACAGTAACGCACTGTAAAAACGACCGTAGATTTTACAGTAAAAAAATAAACGGCAGCTCAGTTGCTTGAATTTTACGGTAAAAATAACAGTGGTTCTGTTTTTAAATTTACAGTAATGCACTATAAAAACGACTGTAGATTTTACAGTAAAAAAAATAAACGGCAGCTCAGTTGCTTGAATTTTACGGTAAAAATAACAGTGGTCCTGTTTTTAAATTTACAGTAATGCACTGTAAAACGACTGTAGATTTTACAGTAAAAAAAAATCGGCAGCTCAGTTGCTAGAATTTTATAGTAAAAATAACAGTGGTTCTGTTTTTCAATTTACAGTAACGCACTGTAAAAACGACTGTAGATTTTACAGTAAAAAAAATAAACGACAGCCCAGTTGCTTGAATTTTACGGTAAAAATAACAGTTGTTCTGTTTTTAAATTTACAGTAATGCACTATAAAAACGACTGTAGATTTTACAGTAAAAAAATAAATAAACGGCAGCTCAGTTGCTTTAATTTTACGGTAAAAATAACAGCGGTCCTGTTTTTAAATTTACAGGAATGCACTGTAAAAACGACTGTAGATTTTACAGTAAAAAAAATCGGCAGCTCAGTTGCTAGAATTTTATAGTAAAAATAACAGTGGTTCTGTTTTTCAATTTACAGTAACGCACTGTAAAAACGACTGTAGATTTTACAGTAAAAAAAATAAACGGCAGCTCAGTTGCTTGAATTTTACGGTAAAAACAACAGTGGTTCTGTTTTTAAATTTACAGTAATGCACTGTAAAAACGACTGTAGATTTTACAGTAAAAAAAAATCGGCAGCTCAGTTGCTAGAATTTTATAGTAAAAATAAAGGTGGTTCTGTTTTTCAATTTACAGTAACGCACTGTAAAAACGACTGTAGATTTTACAGTAAAAAAAATAAACGGCAGCTCAATTGCTTGAATTTTACAGTAAAAATAACAGTGGTTCTGTTTTTAAATGTACAGTAATGCACTGTAAAAATTAAATCCTTAGATTTGATGGTAAAATAAACTGGCAGCTCAGTTGTCAGAATTTAAATAATAGTTTAGTTAAAGTTAAAGTACCAATGATTGTCACACACACACTAGTTGTGGCGAAATTATTCTCTGCATTTGACCCATCACCCTTGATCACCCCCTGGGAGGTGAGGGGAGCAGTGGGCAGCAGCATTGGCCGCGCCAGGGATACATTTTGGTGATTTAACCCCCAATTCCAACCCTTGATGCTGAGTGCCAAGCAGGGAGGTAATGGGTCCCATTTTTATAGTCTTTGGTATGACTCGGGGGCACTGTTCTCAATCTAAATTAATGCAATGTAAAAAAAAAAAACTAAAAATCTGTAGATTTTAAAGTTAATAAACTGGCAGATCCGTCGCCACAATTTTACCATAAAAATACCAGTGATACCGTTTTTTACAGTTATTTGGCATAAAATCCACCATAGATTTTATGGTAAAATTCTGGTGACTAACCTCCCATTTTTTTATTTTTTTTATTTTTTTTTACAGATTTACCGACAAGAAGTATACAATGAGACAAAATATATTTTCAAAATATGAAACATCAGTGTTGCTGTGGTTACTAATGTTTCATGTGTGTATCAGATAAGAAACATTCATGTCCTAGATGACTCTGGAAGTCTTCACAGCTGACAGATCTCAGACATCTCACACATCTGGTTTACTTTGGCAGGAAACACGACAGGCAGCCCTTCCTTCACCTCCTCATCCTAATAGCTTGATGCTTTGATAAGAGCGTTGAAAGAAAAGCAAAAGTTCCCAGCGGTTCCTTGAGGGCACAAGAAAAACGTTCCTGCTTTAATCCTGCTACACAGGTTGGGTTCTGTCAAGAACAGCAATGGTCCCGTCGGCATGGCAACAGACATGCTCCTTAACCTGAAATTAGATGTTTTCCCCTTGGTCAGAGGTCGGCAACCCAAAATGTTGAAAGAGCCATATTGGACCAAATTAAAAGCCTTATATAAGTGTTATAATGAAGACAACACATGATGTAAGTGTCTATTTTAGTTATAATAGCCTACTATCAAAGGCTGACACAGAACGGCCAGAGATATAGATGTGTGTGTCCAAGTTAAAGGAAACAACAGGCTGTCTTCTTCTAATGGATTTATTACAATCTTTGCAAGCTGGGTAACGTTTGCTGTGGTCTGGAACAACATGGCACAATAAACAACTATGAGAAATACAGCCAGAAGATGTCAGGTTCAAACACTGATGACATCTATTAAACAGACGAGAAGCAAGGAATCATGCAGAGACAGAGTTCAATTTGGCTCAATGAAGAGACACGTGTTTTGGGCTGTGTTCTAGTTACAGATCCAAACTACGTTCTAAAAGTCCAGCCCGCGTGTTTCCTCTATTTATTTGGGAGGTCCCTAGTTACATCACTGAAGCTGTCGCTGAGGGAAGGGGGTAATCTCGACAACTCCAGTTAGACACAATATATGATTATTAAAAAATGCAAATGTGTTGACGCTGGTGCTATCGCCCCGCTTTGTCTGCGTCCCGGTACCCGATGTTCGGCCTTGGCAGTCAGCAGGCCGTGTCTGGACACAACACTGATAGAGACGGCTGGCAATCTTTTGGATTGCCAGCTTTGCACGGACACAAAAATACAGATAATAACTTTAGCAACGGTCCTTAAGCATAAAGTTGTGTGATAATGTATATACACGATTATTCTAACAGTATTACATACAGATAATGTGTCGTGAGACATGCAAATATAAATGAAATACACAGAGGAGATAAGTAAAGGACATTAAATGAGCTCAAATTGTCAGGCTTGGTAAAAAGGATAGGACTCAGATGCAGAGTAGGGAACTTTGACAGGCTTTTATTTTGACAGCTTCCTTTCACCTCCAAAGTCAAGGAATTAATATATCTATTCAACCAAAAAACTAATCGGCGAAAAAGGTTCCAAAAAATAGGAACAACCGAAAATCACTCCGAACGGAGGAAAACACAAAAACAAAGACAAACTATAATTGGCGCCGTATATGCTATAAAATGTATTACCAAAAAACGCTCCAACAGGAGGAAGAAACAACAGCTATGAAAAATTCTACACTATCTAATCTAATAAAGTATAACAAAAATTGTCACTCAAAAATTTGAGGAAAGAAATGAAAAATAACTGATAACTCACCACTTCGGCTGAATAAACTAAATAACAAAAAATCACTCTGCTGAGGAGGAAGAAAGGAAAACTCAAAATAGCAAGAAGGGATTCAGGATCAAGGAACGTAAGCAAAAGACGAGGCAAGGTAAGGCAAGGCGTGGACGTGGGCATGGATGCTAGAGAGCACGAATAAACGAGACAATCTGGCACAGAACAATGGGAGGAGTGGGCTTATAAGACACATGAGGGTAATAGGGAACAGGTGGAAACAATCAGGGAACAGGGATGACGTCAGACTGATGACACAAAAGGAAGGGCAAGTGACCTGAAACGAGAGGAGAGTTACTTTTCAAACTAAAACATGCAAATCACAAGACAGAAAAAACCAAGACAAGACATCCCTCACCGCGGTGTGACACAAATATACCTACAAACGAGGCATAATGATGCAATATGTACATATAGCTAGCCTGAATAGCATCAATTAGCTTGCAGTCATGGATTGACCAAATATGCCTGATAAGCACTCCAGCAAATCAATAAAATCAACAAAGCTCACCTTTGTGCATTCACGCACAGCATAAAACATTTAGTGGACATAAAACATATCTTTCTGTGGCAGCATCGGAGAAAGTTGTACATGTAAACAAACCATGATGAGTTCAAGGATCGCTGAAATTATTAGGACAAAACGGCGCTTGCCAAATCCTCTCATCAGTGAAGCATGTTTAATATAAACAGTGGGATTTCTAACAATTAGGAATGTTTGTCCTCCTACAGGAAATATATTAAAACGAAAAATATATTTTTTTCTTCATCTTTTTCCATTTTCACACATCTCTAAAAGAGGTCCAAGGAGCCACTAGGACAGCTGACCCCCACCCTTGGTGAATATCTGTTGTGGCTCAGTCATGTTTTGAGAGCAGTAGCACGATTGATTAAACATAAGACTGTCTATTTGTTAGTTTTCACATCTTCATCACCAAATCATGTTGTCACCCTCATTGGCATTATTTCACCTTTTGTATTTGCAGTGACAAGGTTGCAAGGTGAAGGTTAAGAGTGCAACACAAATCACTTAAATCGTTATTCTACTCTGTCATCCATATATCTTTGGGAGTTTCTAGAAGGCTGGTATGTGGACATTTTTATCTGCTCTGTCAGTGTGCGGACACAGACACACAAGCGACTGCTTTGGATTTAGGTATAAACTTTAGGAAAAAAACTCTTTGGGAGGTCCGAGCATATTTGGACATGGTTCTAAACCAGAGCTACTGTATATCAGTATTGCAAAAAGTTGCGTAATGTATATCACAGTATACATTTTTAAGCCATCCCTATGACCAGCCCCTGTTGGTGGTGAGTAATATTACCATTTAATATTTTATTCATTTGTAGAATTTTTATTTTTTTCAGGTTAAATATATGTAACCCGTTGGTTGATAATAAATGGGTCAGTTATCTCTCATACTTACTTATTATTCCTGATTATTGTTTTCCATTTGATCATGCGTTTTTTTACTTTTTTTTTTTTTAACAATCCACTAGTGCTGCAACTAACGACTATTTTAATAATCTTATTTAATCGCATTATGAAGCATACAAAAATTCAGAGGTTCTTATTTTGGAATTGGCTTTTAAATTCACCTTGAGATATTTTTAGGCATGTGGTAATTAACAATTAAGATTAGAGATGTCCGATAATATCGGACTGCCGATATTATCGGCCGATAAATGCTTTAAAATGTAATATCGGAAATTATCGGTATCGGTTTCAAAAAGTAAAATGTATGACTTTTTAAAACGCCGCTGTACGGAGTGGTACACGGACGTAGGGAGAAGTACAGAGCATTTGCGTCTCCCAGTCATACTAGCCAACCCTCCCAATTTTCCCGGGAGACTCCCGAATTTCAGTGCCACTCCCAAAAATCTCCCGGGGCAACCATTCTCCCGAATTTCTCCCGATTTCCACCCAGACACCAATATTGGGGGTGTGCCTTAAAGGCACTGCATTTGCGTGCCGGCCCAATCACATAATACCTACGGCTTTTCACACACACACAAGTGAATGCCATGCATACTTGGTCAACACCCATACAGGTCACACTGAAACAACTTTAACACTGTTACAAATATGCGCCACACTGTGAACCCACACCAAACAAGAATGACAAACACATTTCGGGAGAACATCCGCACCGTAACACAACATAAACACAACAGAACAAATGCCCAGAATCCCTTGTAGCACTAACTCTTCCGGGACGCTACAATATACACCCCCCGCTAACCCTGCTCATGCTCTCTCAGGGAGAGCATGTCCCAAATTCCAAGCTGCTGTTTTGAGGCATGTTAAAAAAAAATAATGCACTTTGTGACTTCAATAATAAATATGGCAGTGCCATGTTGGCATTTTTTCCATAACTTGAGTTGATTTATTTTGAAAAACCTTGTTACATTGTTTAATGCATCACAACAAAATTAGGCATAAATAATAATGTGTTAATTCCACGACTGTATATATCTGTATCGGTTGATATCGGAATTGGTAATTAAGAGTTGGACAATATCGGAATATCGGATATTGGCAAAAAAGCCATTATCGGACATCTCTAATTAAGTTTATTAATTAATTTATAAATGTGTATCTATGCTGTAACTGTGCTGCTTATTAGGTCTTTACAAAATAGAAATAACTGACATTAAAAGCAAGGACAGACAAAGTGCTGATAAAAACAAAGAATCGATTGTTTATGAAAAACAATGAAAATCAAAATAGCAGCAAAGGAGAACACTAACGATGACGCCACCACCATTATTGACAAATTGAATTTTTTGAACTTTTATTATACATTTTTTGTCTACGGTGACTAATTGTTTGTACTCTTACGTTCCACATTACAAAAAGGCCCATATATATAAATACCATTAAAGTGGTGTACTTAGCTTAATGCGTGTCAAACTGGGGGTCCTTAAAATTAAAACGGGCGATGATAATCACTGCTCGAGCAGTAATACCTGTAAATCTTCTTTAATGGGGTCCCTAGCGTGTCTTTTCAAACGGGGGTCCGTGGAGCTAATGCGTGTTAATTTAATACGTAGTGTTGATGTGGCAAAGTATTTTTGCTGTGTAGCTTCATTCAATCCAGAATAACTTGTAGTTAAGCTTACTCCGATTTCCACGTAGCTTGCCCATCATTGATCGGATCAATATTGCTATCAGCCAATACTCAAGGCTGCAATATCGGTATCGTACTGGAAGTGAAAACGTGAAACCCCTAAAAATGATTTACAAAAGCCAAAACCAGTGAAGTTGGCATGTTGTGTAATTCGTAAATAAAAACAGAATACAATGATTTGCAAATTATTTTCAACGTATATTCCAATAAATAGACTCCAAAGACAAGATATTTAATGTTCGAACTAAGAAACTTAATTTATTTTTGCAAATGATCATTAACTTAGAATTTAATGGCAGCAACACATTGCAAAATTTGGCACGGGGACATTTTTACCACTGTGTTACATGGCCTTTCCTTTTAACAACACTCAGTAAACATTTGGGAACTGAGGAGACCAATTTTTGAAGCTTTTTAAGTGAAATTATTTCCCATTCTTGCTTGATGTACAGCTTAAGTTGTTCAACAGTCTCATTTGTGGTATTTGACGCTTCATAATGCGCCACACATTTTCAATGAGAGACAGGTCAGGCCAGTCTAGTACCTGCACTCTTTTTCTACGCTGTTGTAACATGTGCAGAATGTGGCTTGGCATTGTCTTGCTGAAATAAGCAGGGGCGTCCAAGAAAAAGACGTTGCTTGGATGGCAACATATGTTGCTCCAAAACCTGTATGTACCTTTCAGCATTAATGGTGCCTTCACAGATGTGTAAGTTACCCATGTCTTGGGCACTGATACACCCCCATACCATCACAGATGCTGGCTTTTGAACTTTACGCCAACAGTCGGATAGTTATTTTCCTCTTTGGTCCGGAGGACACGACGTCCACAGTTTGCAAAAATAATTTGAAATGTGACCTCGTCAGACCACAGAACACTTTTCCACTTTGCATCAGTCCATATTGGATGAGCTCGGGCCTAGCGAAGCCGGCGGTGTTTCTGGGTGTTGTTGATAAATGGCTTTCGCGTTGTATAATATAATTATAACTTGCACTTACAGATATTATAGGCGTAAAGTTCAAAAGCCAGCATCTGTGATGGTATGGGGGTGTATTAGTGCCCAAGGCATGGGATCCCGACTTAAACAAGTTGAAAAACTTATTCGGGTGTTACCATTTAGTGGTCAATTGTACGGAATATGTACTTCACTGTACAACCTACTAATAAAAGTCTCAATCAATCAATCAATCAATCAATCAGATGTAGCGACAAACTGTAGTTACTGACAGTGGTTTTCTGAAGTGTTCCTGAGCCTATGTGATGTCGCTTTTTGATGAAGTACCACCTGAGAGATCGAAAGTCACAGGCATTCAATGTTACATGCAGTGATTTCTCCAGATTCTCTGAACCTTTTGATGATATTACGGACCGTAGATGGTGAAATCACTGAATTCCTTGCAAGAGCTCGTTGAGAAATGTTGTTCTTAAACTGTTGGACAGTTTGCTCACGCATTTGTTCACAAAGTGGTGACCCTCGCCCCATCCTTGTTTGTGAATGACTGAGCATTTCATGGAAGCTGCTTTTATACCCAATCATGGCACCCACCTGTTCCCAATTAGCCTGTTCACCTGTGGGATGTTCCAAATAAGTGTTTGATGGGCATTCCTCAACTTCCTCAGTCTTTTTTGCCATTTGTGCCAGCTTTTTTGAAACATGTTGCAGGCATCAAATCCCAAATGAGCTCATTTTTGCAAAAGAAAAATAAAGTTTCTCAGTTGGAACATTAAATATCTTGTCTTTGCAGTCTATTCAATTTAATATAAGTTGAAAAGGATTTGCAAATCATTGTATTCTGTTTTTATTTACCATTTACACAAAGTGCCAACTTCTCTGGTTTTGGGTTTTGTAGTTCATGTTGAGAATAAGAATGTGATTAATATCAGTATAGTCTCCACATGTGACCAAGGGCACATTGCACAACCGCCAGGAAGTGTTTGTTTACCAAAAAACTCCTGTGGGCAGCAAAGACATAATCTCATGTTGTATGCATGATATCATTCAAATGTGTTGGCAAGGAGTGAAACATTTCAGATCAACAATTTAAAGTAGAAAAAAATGTAAACAGGATAGAATTTGTCAGAGCTGTCGACAGCTTTTAGAGTCAATGAGTCCGTAAGTGCTTTTCCGCCTTTTAGTAATGGCATCGGTAAGTGGTCTTATCATAGCACGTTAAGATCTACTGAGTGTTGGAATTATCCACAAATGAAAGAGGTGTTTACTGCACATGTTAGCCACCTGGAGCTCATGACTGTGACACACAGCAGAACTTTCTAAGACACAACACATTGTCTGTATGAACTAGGGCTGTCCCGATACCAATATTTTGGTACCGGTATCAAAATGTATTTCGTATTACTTTTCTGTACTTTTCGATACTTTTCTAAATAAAGGGCACCACAAAAAAATTGCATACTTGGCTTTATTTTAACAAAAAATCTTACGGTACATTAAATATATGTTTATGTGGGGGGAGGTGTGGCCAGCGCTGCCTGCAGGAGCAAAGTTCACCGCCTCTGTCCATGGTGCTGAGGACAGAGCACCATCAGACGGGGGCGTGGCAGTGCTGACGGCGAGACACAGCTGGCAGGTGATTAGGTAGTACGTGGTAATCAAATCATCTGTTGTCTTTAACAGTAAGCGGCCGGGAGCAGGAGAAGGGAGAGGATACGGACGTGGCTGAAAAGTTGCATACTGCGGGAGAGAAAACTTGGGTTAAAACATATGATTATTAAAACCTTGTTAAAACCTGTACGCTTGGCTCCTGTGCCGTGTCTGACAGTGGGACTGTGAGGATGCAACTTCCACAGTTTATTATTGCAAGTTTGTCCTTAAATAAAATAGTGAACATACAAGACTACTTGTCTTTTAGTAGTAAGTAAACAAACAAAGGCTCCTAATTTAGCTGCTGACGTATGCAGTAAGATATTGTGTCATTTATCATTCTATTATTTTGTCAACATTATAAAGGACAAACTGTAAAAATGAATTATTAATCTACTTGTTCATTTACTGTTAATATCTGGTTATTTTCTCTTTTAACATGTTCTAGCTACACTTCTGTTCAAATGTAATAATAATTTATTCTTCTGTTGTTTGGATGATACCATACATTTGGGTATCAATCCGATACCAAGTCATTACAAGATCATACAATGGTCATATTCGAAGTCCTCATGTGTCCAGGGACATATTTCCTGAGTTTATAAACATAATATACATTTTAAAAAAACTAAAGAAGTTGTAGTGATGCCAAAAAATATCGACGTAATCATAGTAGTATCAACTAGATACGCTCCTGTACTTGGTATCATTACAGTAGTCATTACAAGATCATACAATGGTCATATTCAAAGTCCTCATGTGTCCAGGGACATATTTCCTGAGTTTATAAACATAATATACATTTAAAAAAAACTAAAGAAGTTGTAGTGATGCCAAAAAATATCGACGTAATCATAGTAGTATCGACTAGATACGCTCCTGTACTTGGTATCATTACAGTAAATCCACCAATGGCATGTGTTTACATTTTGACGCCGGTGAGCTACGGTGTGTAGTGAAGCATGATTAGCTATTCCTCGTCCTGCAGGGATGATACTTGTAAGAAACTTACTTTATTTGTCGCCATGGAGGCGAGGATTAGTGATTTAGAAGTAGCTACAACACTGCAGACTGCGGATGGACGTTAGCAACAAGCTTCACCTTTATCGTTTTTAAGCCAAAATTAGTCCGTTCTCCCTTTTCTGTCTACACACTGTGTCTGCTTGTAAGTACTCCGTGATCGTGCGCTGCCGAACATGCTCGTAAAACGAACAACGACACATAGTGACGACAACGTGACAACGGGGGGTGGCTGACCGGTACTTTATAGAGGCGGTATAGTACTGAATATGATTCATTAGTATCGCAGTACTATACTAATACCGGTATACCGTACAACCCTAGTGTGAACATGCACTAACGTTGTTACCTCAGTTTGATAGCATCATAATTTCATAAATAAAGATATGGGTGGGTTTTTAAGAAATTTTCAAGAAATGTCAAAGAAGGGATAAGAATTTTGGGTGTTATCAGCATCATCGTTAAGGGTGTCCGATACATTATTCACACTATCGGCAAATTTTGATATGATCTGATAAATCAGTACAAATCATCTGTTAGAAAATGTTTGATCAAGAAAAATTACTCAGAGAACAATGGTGCGTTGAAAATTATATACATTTGGAGGGCTTTTTATTACTATCGTCATATCATGATAATGCATATTGATGACACCTTTGAACTGTGTTTGGCATATTTGACAGCAACAAGCGAAGAATCGCTGGCAAACCCTGGCAAAGTCACAAATCCCTACAACAGACCTGGGCAAATTAAGGCCCGGGAGCCGCATGAGGCCCGTTAAGCTTTTCAATGTGGCCCGCCGGACATTCCCAAATATTTTTTTTAGGTCTTTAAGATGGAAACTGCAGCTGCCATTATGATGTACAGTGATGTTTTCAAATGACCGTAAGTCTTGAACTATACAAAGTATTTCAATGGTTGGAATCTGCGCTTTTGCATGATATACTACAAACCCCGTTTCAATATGAGTTGGGAAATTGTGTTAGATGTAAATATAAACGGAATACAATGATTTGCAAATCCTTTTCAACCCATATTCAATTGAATGCACTACAAAGACAAGATATTTGATGTTCGAACTCATAAACTTTTTTTTTTTTTTTGCAAATAATAATTAACTTAGAATTTCAAAGTAGTTGGGAAAGGGCATGTTCACCACTGTGTTACATGGCCTTTCCTTTTAACAACACTCAGTAAACGTTTTCAATGGGAGACAGGTCTGGACTACAGGCAGGCCAGTCTAGTACCCGCACTCTTTTACTATGAAGCCACGTTGATGTAACACGTGGCTTGGCATTGTCTTGCTGGAATAAGCAGGGGCGTCCATGGTAACGTTGCTTGGATGGCAACAAATGTTGTTCCAAAACCTGTATGTACCTTTCAGCATTAATGGCGCCTTCACAGATGTGTAAGTTACCCATGTCTTGGGCACTAATACACCCCCATACCATCACAGATGCTGGCTTTTCAACTTTGCGCCTATTTGGTCGGGAGGACACGACATCCACAGTTTCCAAAAACAATTTGAAATGTGGACTCGTCAGACCACAAAACTCTTTTCCACTTTGTATCAGTCCATCTTAGATGAGCTCAGGCCCAGCGAAGCCGACGGCGTTTCTGGGTATTGTTGATAAACGGTTTTCGCCTTGCATAGGAGAGTTTTAACTTGCACTTACAGATGTAGCGACCAACTGTAGTTACTGACAGTGGGTTTCTGAAGTGTTCCTGAACCCATGTGGTGATATCCTTTACACACTGATGTTGCTTGTTGATGCAGTACAGCTTGAGGGATCGAAGGTCACGGGCTTAGCTGCTAACGTGCAGTGATTTCTCCAGATTCTCTGAACCCTTTGATGATATTACGGACCATAGATGGTGAAATCCCTAAATTCCTTGCAATAGCTGGTTGAGAAAGGTTTTTCTTAAACTGTTCAACAATTTGCTCATGCATTTGTTGACAAAGTGGTGACCCTCGCCCCATCCTTGTTTGTGAATGACTGAGCATTTCATAGAATCTACTTTTATACCCAATCATGGCACCCACTTGTTCCCAATTAGCCTGCACACCTGTGGGATGTTCCAAATAAGTGTTTGATGAGCATTCCTCAACTTTATCAGTATTTATTGCCACCTTTCCCAAATTCTTTGTCACATGTTGCTGGCATCAAATTCTAAAGTTAATGATTATTTGCAAAAAAAAAAAAAAAAGTTTATCAGTTTGAACATCAAATATATTGTCTTTGTAGCATATTCAACTGAATATGGGTTGAAAATGATTTGCAAATCATTGTATTCCGTTTATATTTACATCTAACACAATTTCACAACTCATATGGAAACGGGGTTTGTAACATTTTAATAGATTGAGATCCTTAAATAAACTTTCCGCGCGAAACAAGTCCACACACACAGAGGAAAGAACAAGCAGAAAGATATTTGTGGCTCTGTCCAGACCTATTCCTTATTCATTAAATGCATCCACCATGCGTAGAAACCAAGTGTTTGTTTTTGAAAAACATACAGAGGAATCCCCCAGGTATCAGTTATATAACAGTGTTTGGACAGGGAAGGTTTCATCATCCTTCGACTAGAAAATCCAAAATGAGAACTAATATGTTCAATATCATTTACAGTGTATACAAGTGTACATTTAAATAGAAAATGTATATATAAATAGAGCTGTAAGCATATGAAAAAATTGATATCACTGTCATTGTGACCAAAATATCACAGTTATTATTATTACAATTGCCTAATGTGCTAAAAAGGTTGTACACCATTGAAAATATTAGTTGATTTTTGACAGTAATTTGTTTATACAAATGTATTGGTGTATGTTGTTTTTCTAATGGGTAAAGATGCTAATGTGTCTTGTATTGATGTTGCATATACGCTAGTGAGCAATTTGCAGGCCAACTTGCTTCTCCAGGAAATGAGAAGTATCGCCATCAATTAATCAAAGTGCGGTTATCAATTGAGGTTTTATGTATATTAAAATTTAAAATGGTGATAGTAATCAACAGAGTTTAAGAGCAGTTTATTATTATTAAATGGGTTGTTTGTAACTTCTCTAAGTACAAACCCCAATTCCATATGAGTTGGGAAATTGTGTTAGATGTAAATATAAACGGAATACAATGATTTGCATATCCTTTTAAACTCATATTCAATTGAATGCACTACAAAGACAATATATTTGAAGTTCAAACTCATAAACT
Source organism: Nerophis lumbriciformis (assembly GCF_033978685.3). Classification (NCBI taxonomy): domain Eukaryota; kingdom Metazoa; phylum Chordata; class Actinopteri; order Syngnathiformes; family Syngnathidae; genus Nerophis; species Nerophis lumbriciformis. The sequence continues at coordinate 28,914,621 of NC_084567.2, read as the reverse complement.
TCATTTTTTTTTTTGCAAATAATAATTAACTTAGAATTTCATGGCTGCAACACGTGACAAAGTAGTTGGGAAAGGGCATGTTCACCACTGTGTTACATGGCCTTTCCTTTTAACAACACTCAGTAAACGTTTGGGAACTGAGGAGACACATTTTTTAAGCTTCTCAGGTGGAATTCTTTCCCATTCTTGCTTGATGTACAGCTTAAGTTTTTCAACAGTCCGGGGGTCTCCGTTGTGGTATTTTAGGCTTCATATTGTGCCACACATTTTCAATGGGACTACAGGCAGGCCAGTCTAGTACCCGCACTCTTTTACTATGAAGCCACGTTGATGTAACACGTGGCTTGGCATTGTCTTGCTGAAATAAGCAGGGGCGTCCATGATAACGTTGCTTAGATGGCAACATAGGTTGCTCCAAAACCTGTATGTGCCTTTCAGCATTAATGGCGCCTTCACAGATGTGTAAGTTACCCATGTCTTGGGCACTAATACACCCCCATACCATCACAGATGCTGGCTTTTCAACTTTGCGCCTATAACAATCCGGATAGTTATTTTCCTCTTTGGTCCGGAGGACACGACGTCCACAGTTTCCAAAAACAATTGGAAATGTGGACTCGTCAGACCACAGAACACTTTTCCATCTTAGATGAGCTCAGGCCCAGCAAAGCCGACGGCGTTTCTGGGTGTTGTTGATAAACGGTTTTCACCTTGCATAGGAGAGTTTTAACTTGCACTTACAGATGTAGCGACCAACTGTAGTTACTGACAGTGGGTTTCTGAAGTGTTCCTGAGCCCATATGGTGAAATCCTTTACACACTGATGTCGCTTGTTGATGCAGTACAGCCTGAGGGATCGAAGGTCACCGGCTTAGCTGCTTACGTGCAGTGATTTCTCCAGATTCTCTGAACCCTTTGATGATACTACGGACCGTAGATGGTGAAATCCCTAAATTCCTTGCAATAGCTGGTTGAGAAAGGTTTTTCTTAAACTGTTCAACAATTTGCTCACGCATTTGTTGACAAAGTGGTGACCCTCGCCCCATCCTGGTTTGTGAATGACTGAGCATTTCATGGAATCTACTTTTATACCCAATCATGGCACCCACCTGTTCCCAATTTGCCTGTTCACCTGTGGGATGTTTCAAATAAGTGTTTGATGAGCATTCCTCAACTTTATCAGTATTTATTGCCACCTTTCCCAACTTCTTTGTCACGTGTTGCTGGCATCAAATTCTAAAGTTAATGATTATTTGCAAAAAAAAAAAAGTTTATCAGTTTGAACATCAAATATCTTGTCTTTGTAGCATATTCAACTGAATATGGGTTGAAAATTATTTGCAAATCATTGTATTCCGTTTATATTTACATCTAACATGATTTCCCAACTCATATGGAAACGGGGTTTGTACATTTTATAACCCAAACAATATAAAAAAACACCACAGGCTAGTTTATGTTTACCATTATTGGTTTAACAGTACATATACTGTGTGTGTGTGTGTGTGTGTGTGTGTGTGTATATATATATATATATATATATATATATATATATATATATATATATATATATACATATATATATATATATATATATATATATATATATATATATATATACATACACATACAGTTTTTTATATATATATATATATATATATATTTATATATATATACAGTATATATTTATATATATATGTGTATATGTGTGTGTATATATTATATATATATATGTATGTGTGTATGTATATACATTGATGTGTATATATATGTGTGTGTGAGTGTAATATATGTGTATATGTATATAGATATATATGTAAATACTGTATATACATACATATAGATTATATATATACATATATATATAATGTATTTATATATACATAAATATACATATATACACAGATATATATATGTATATATATGTATACATGTATAATATGTAATTATGTATATTTGTATATATGTGTATATATATATATATATGTATGTTTGTATTAGGGTTGTACTAATAAAGTACCGTGATACTAATTAATTGAAATCGGTACTACACTACCTTTTGAAAAATACTGGTACTTATCTTTCATCCGAATGTCGTTGTGCAGCAGTGACTACAGAGCCGAGGCGCATGCTGTTGAGTGTGTCAAAACGCACACACAAAGTGCATACAAGCAATACCATCTTGGAGTGGAAGAATGGCAAAAAACAACAATTATACTGGTTAATAAAGAGTGTGCGTGAAGCGCAATATGGAGGTGTTTGGGCTTTAAAAATATTAAAAAGATAAATGCGACGCTTTAAACAAGGACGCGCTGCTCTGCAAGTGCTGCTTTTAAACACGCCTCGCCAAACATGGCGATTAGTATTACCACCTTTGCTTCAAACTTGGGTAAACATTTAAATAATAAGCATTCAGGTCTGCACAAGGATTTTTAAAGAATGACAGGTAATAATGTAGTTGTTACACTTTTCCATCTATTCGGCTCCCGTGCAGACCGTAATCGAGGAGCACATGGCAGACGTCCCCCCCAGGGCCGATGTTTTTGTCGGGGGTAACACCCTTCGCAATGGGTCTGCTAGGTTCAGCTTTTCGGTCAGAATTTGAGGCCGCCGATTCGTGACAATTTGGTTGCTTTATTATTAATTTTGCAGGACACAACCAGACCCATTCATCACTCTACTGCGCAGTGCACATGCTCCCTCTCTCTCAGTCTTTACTCGCCCACTACAAATATTAGTCTCATCTACAATTCATGTCTGCAGTTATTTTTATGCCGTGTAGTTCATATTTTGTCTCATTATTCAGCTATAAATGTGCCTGTTTTTCAGCAATGTTTGCTAGCGATATCAGCTAGCGAGTGATTTATCCATCTAGTTTATATTTTCTTGATGCTAACACAATTTAAACAGAATAGTTTTTATGTTAATGTATGCAATATTACAGAGTTCCTCTCAAAGAAGCCTTATATTAAACCAGATGACGACAGGAGGTGAGTTGATGGCACATTGGTTAAAGACCGTGTCTTGTGGGATGGAGACATAGGTTCAGATCCAACATTTAATTTTAAATAAATGTTTTAAATTCACTTCACGGCAATTTCTGATGGAAATTAAATCCCAAATTTTTACCCATATTCCGAGAAATGTTCCCATATTGTGAAATGCAAAAAGCTGATAGATATGGTGTGATTTGTAATAAGAGTGCTCAGTGTGCTTTTATAAAAACTCATGTTGGGAATAAGCGGTAGAAAACGGATGGATGGATGTTTTTTTGTGCTTAAATACATTCTGTACTTTGAACGTCCAGTTCCACGCATTATTTCATAAGTGAGGCCCGAGAAATCTTCCTGGTGTTTGAGTTTGTGTTTATTCGGAACATGCATGCATACAACATGATACGTCACAATTTCCAGTTTCTCCATTCAACATGTTCGAAAAGGAGTAGGAAGAAGCAGAGCTTATTTGGTTCTACCCCTTTTCTTTTACATAGCAGTTGCAAAAACTTTTGTTCACTTCCTGTTCTCGATTTATTCACATTATACTCCATAAGTAAAAACATTAAAAAATAAATAAAGAACAATTGGTGAAGTAAGTTATATTTCATATGGTGAGATAAATAAGAGTATCTAGAAAATGAATGGATGGATTAAATAAATTCAGAATGTGTATCATCTATTTGTACTTTGTAAACACTTTTAAGTTTGAAGAGTTTCTTGAAGTGGATCATTTTAGTACATTGTTTGATTTCTTTGCTTAATCCATTCCATGTAAAGAGTGTTTTATTTTTGTTTGTGAAACTCTCTAACTTGTTATTGAACAGTTTTTCAATGATTTTAGAAAATTGTGGAAGTAAAGAAAAAGGTCTATAATTTTTAAATTGGTGATTGTCCCCAGTCTTATAAATTGGTGCAACTTTAGCTATTTTCATTTTGTTTGGGAATTTGAAATGATAGGTTACTAATATACATTAATGGTCCTGAGATCTCTTCAATAACCTTTTTTTATCGTTTCCATATCAATTCCATTAGGGTCGATTGAAGTCTTTGTTAGAATAATTATATATAAGTTATCACAAAACTCTTATGCTTAAAGGCCGTTGCTATAGTTATTATCTATTGTGCTCTTTTCTGCTCCGTGCAAGGGCACACAACTTGCTATCTTCCACGGCATATGAGGGGTGGTCTCGCCACAGATGTGTTCTTTGTTTTAGCCCGCTAACAGCCAAGTACCTCAACGAAGATAAGATGACAGCACGTAGACGAAGTAGAGACAAGGCAATCACAAGGCCCCCAGCACATTCCGTCACGTATTGTGCGTACTGGAGCTGCTTTGCATGATATGGGTTAGTTTAGTTTGTGACCACTCCCTTTAGAGGCAGCCTCAGTTATGTTAACTAGGGAACTCCTGAATAAATAGAGGAGCGCGTGGGGCTGTACCTTAGAGCGTGGTGGGAGACTGTAACTGAGTGTGCAGCTCCAGACGTTTCTCCTCATGAGCTAAATTGGACTCTGTCTCTGCGTGATTCCGTGCTCCTTTTCTTGTTTAATAGATAGTTCGGTGTTTGAACCTGACAGTCTTAGATTTGCATTTTTTTCCACGATTTTAACTATTTCTTCCTGTGTCAAATTATTGAGGAACATTGAGTTGGGATTTCTATAGTAATAAGGTTTTTGGCGGTATTTGCGCCCTACATCAGGCGACATACAAGACAGGACAGGAAATAACCAAAATATTAGTGAGAACAAAAAATGCAGAGCATGATATAAAACCTAAAAATAAATGCCTGTTGCCTGGTTTCCGAGCAGTGTCTGCACCGATAATGTGTGCAAGCTGACTGCCAGATCGTCGTGATTGTATCCAGCTGTGGTCCTATTGGTCTTATTCCAGCCGTTTTGTCCTTTTCATCAACTCCTATCGCTAAAACCAACCGGACAACTTGTGAAATTAATGTAATAGACTCAAACACGTACTTCACCTTTTGTCCCCGGCTGAATACTGCCTTGTGTGTGCGTGTGCACGGCAGGTGTGTGCGTGTCTGCCATGCACACACCTGTCTGCCTTTGTGTGTGTGTGTGTGCTGTTACGGCCTGTAACACGGTTCATTGGAACGCTGGCACATCAATTCGGTGATCAGAAGCATTTTTTGCGTTGCGGTCTTGATTTTGTTGCTGCAGGATGACCCAAAAAAAAACAAACCCGTAAAAAATGTATTGAATCTTGCAAATCCTACTTCAACCTGTGTACCACAAAACCCAAAACCAGTGAAGTTGGCACATTAGGTAAATGGTAAATAAAAACAGAATACTATGATTTGCAAATCCTTTTCAACTTATATTCAATTAAATAGACTGCAAAGACAAGATATTTAATGTTCGAACAGAGAAACTAATTTATTTTTTTTGGCAAATAATAATTAACTTAGAATTTAATGGCAGTAACACATTGCAAAAAAGTTGGCACAGGGGCATTTTTACCACTGTGTTACACGGCCTTTCCTTTTAACAACACTCAGTAAACGTTTGGGAACTAAGGAGACCAACCTTTGAAGCTTTTTAAGCTGAATTATTTCCCATTCTTGCTTGATGTACAGCTTAGGTTGTTCAACAGTCCGGGGTCTCCGTTGTGGTATTTTAGGCTTCATAATGCGCCACACATTTTCAATGGGAGACAGGTCTGGACTACAGGCAGGTCAGTCTAGTACCCGCACACCTTTTCTACGAAGCCACGCTGTTGTAACACGTGCAGAATGTTCCTTGGCATTGTCTTGCCGAAATAAGCAGGGGTGTCCATGAAAAAGACGTTGCTTGGATGGCAACATATGTTGCACCAAAACCTGTATGTACCTTTCAGCATTAATGGTGCCTTCACAGATGTGTAAGTTACCCATGCCTTGGGCACTAATACACCCCCATACCATCACAGATGCTGGCTTTTGAACTTTGCGCCTATAACAGTCCGGATGGTTCTTTTCCTGTTTGGTCCGGAGGTCTCCCTTAAGGTATTTTAGGCTTCATATTGTGCCACGCATTTCAATGGAAGACAGGTATAGACTACAGGCAGGCCAGTTTAGTACCCACACTCTTTTACTACAAAGCCACGCTGTTGTAACGCGTGCAGAATGTGGCTTGGCATTATTTTAACAAAAAATCTTAGGGTACATTAAACATCTGTTTATTATTTCAATCGAAGAACAATTTAGTCCTTAAATAAAATAGTGAACATATGAGACAACTTGTCTGTTAGTAGTAAGTAAGCAAACAAAGGCTCCTAATTTAGTCTGCTGACATATGCAGTAACATATTGTGTCATTTATCATTCTATTATTTTGTCAACATTATAAGGGACAAACTGTAAAAATGTATTATTAATCTACTTGTTCATTTACTGTTAAAATCTTCTTACTTTCTCTTTTAACATGTTCTATCTCCACATCTGTTAAATTGTAATAATCACTTATTGTCAGGTTCAAACACTGATGACATCTATTAAACAAGACAAGAAGCAAGGAATCAAACAGAGACAGAATTCAATTTGGCTCAATGAGGAGAAACGTGTACACCTGTACCCTTGCACAATGTCTCACCACGCTCTGACGAAAGATTGTACGCCTCCTCTTTCATTTGGACTTTCCCTGATTACATGGCAACAGCTGTTTCTAAAGGAGGGGGGTCATAAACAGCCATCGCCTTTGATTAAAAACAGTTCAAAGAAAAGGTCGTAAAACAGTTGAAAGAAAAGGTGCCTGGAGCTTGCGTCAAGTCCTGATTCCTCTCCGCTTTGTAGGTCTCGGGTCAAGACAAAATCTTCCTGTGGACTACAATACATCAAAGAAACCGACACCTTCATGTCGCTTCCTATCCTACACAGTGGAGTTTTACAAGCTTTCTGCTTGGTAGGATCAAAGACAGCTTTTGTCCTCTCACAGGGCGAGCTGAACTCAATGTAACACAAACATATTTGCCAACATTGAGACCTCCAATTTCGGGAGGTGGGGGGCATGGTCGGGGGTGGAGCGGGGCGTGGTTGGGGGCGTGGTTAAGAGGGGAGGAGTATATTGACAGCTAGAATTCACCAAGTCAAGTATTTAATATATATATATATATATATATATATATATATATATATATATATATATATATATATATATATATATATCTACATCCTGAAAATATGCAAACAAAACTGTGTTTAGATAATTGATACTTCAAACTTGCATAAATAAATATTAAGGAATATAACATAACTTGGCTTCTGAGAGCTTCAAAATGTAATGAATAAAATGCTAAAGTTGTTGATAAACAAGCAATTATTTTAATAATTAAATATGGTCATTTTAAATGAATTATTATGATAATTTAAAATTAATTATTTCAAATATGTTTATTTTAATGTATAATTCTATGGCTGGATGTAATAAGGAGTCAGAAAAAATACAAATAAAAATACAATTAATTTTGATGTTTTTAGCAAATTATAGTAAACATGTATTTAGTTATTTAAAAAAAAATTAATAAATATATTTATTTTTAGATAAGATAAACATAATAATACAATTTGTCTCTAGTCTGGATGATTTAGTTCTTGTCCCCCTGTTGTCCTCCCGTCGTGAAAAAAGGCTGTCCTCACTCAGGTCCTCATGGAGCTGGAGGGGGCGTGGCCTCCAGCTCCGGCTGAAAATCGGGAGATTTTCGGGAGAATATATGTCCCGGGAGGTTTTCGGGAGAGGCGCTGAATTTCGGGAGTCTCCCGGAAAATTCGGGAGGGTTGGCAAGTATAAACACAAAGTTTTGTGATAACTTAGATACAATTATTCTGACACTTATTCTTCTGTTGTTTGGATACTTTACATCAGTTTGGATGATACCACAAATTCAGGTATCGACTCCTCGAACGTATTTCCTGAGTTTATAAACATAATATGAATTTTTTTTAAATAAGAAAAAAAATTTGTTACGATAAAAAATATAAATGGAATCATTGTAGTATCGACTTGATACGCTCTTGTGCTTGGTATCATTAGAGTGGATGTCAGGTGTAGATCCACCAATGGAATTTGATTACATTGTGACGCCAGTGAGCTGTCGTATCGTCCTACGGTGTGTAGTGAAGCATGTTTAGATATTCCTCGTCCTGCAGGGATGATACTCGTAAAAAACTCACTTTATTTGTCGCCATGGAGGCAAAGATTAGTGATTTAGAAGTACTTAAAACACTGCTGATTGCGGATGGACATAAGCCGCTAGCTAGCTAGCTAGTCATGTTTTAAAGCACCTCTTCCTGAGGCCGTTTCAGTGTTATAACTTCACCTTTATCGTCAGTTTTTAAGCCAAAATGCGTCCATTCTCCCTTTTCTGTCTACACACTGTGTCTGTTTGTGAGTACTCTGTGATCGTGCGCTGCCGAACATGCTCCTCTGCTCGGAAAACAATAAATATATATATATATATATATGGCAAATCGGCACTTTTCAAACAGAGTATAGTACCGTTTTTGATTCATTAGTACCGTGATACTATATTAGTACCGGTATACCGTACTACCCTAATTGACCGTCTCACTGAATGTATCCACTCAGCCCTCTTTCCTTGGCTGAAAACGCAAGAGGACACCTTGCTATGAGGATGTAGGCGGTGCTTTTTGCTCAGGTGAAGACTCACCTGCCTCTCAACCCTCCTAATCACTAATCAGGAGGGTTTATCTTTCAGTGTCAGCTTTTTTTTTGCGACACAGGTTCCTTTGTCTATAATGACTAATGTTCGTGCTGTGCCTTCAGGTCTTTTTCCTCATTAAACATCTATTTCACTTGCACGTCGCTACCTGTCTCTGCATCCTGTAGTCACGCCAACTACTTACATACAATGCAGTAAAATGTCACCCCCGTAACTATTTACTGAATAAATTCTAAACACATGCACAGACCACAGAAAAAGCAAAGCTGAGCATATGTGAGCATCTATTTATGTTAAAAAGTGCAAATGGTCTTCAAGGACGTGTTTCTGGGTGGATGTAAACCACAGCAGAAGATGGCGTGCAAACACCACCAGGAATAGTTTATCCATGAGGATGATGAAGCCAACCAAGCTGGTCTGCTTCGTTGTGTTGGAGAAAATGCAGGACCAAGTGACACTGCATGTCTAACAGTTACTTCTCTTTCTTTTTTATTTAATCTGTTCCCATGTTTCTCTTGTTATTGTGACTTAGGCCCAATCCCTTTTTAGCCCTATCCTTACATTTTGCGCGTTTCCGCGAAGGTAGTGGTGTCCTAATGACTCTTTGCATGTAGGGGAGTGAGGCATTTCAGATGCTGACTTGCTCATGTAGTGCCAGAGAAAAATGCACAATTTCTGCATAAATTATATAATATATTACCGTATTTTCTGGACCATAGGGCGCACCGGATTATAAGGCGCACTGCCGATGAGTGGGTCTATTCAGGTCTTTGTTCATACACTATATTGCCAAAAGTATTTGGCCACCCATCCAAATGATGTGAAACAGGTGCCCTTATCACTTAGCCCGGTGTATAAAATCAAGCACTTAGGCATGGAGACTGTTTCTACAAACATTTGTGAAAGAATGGGCCGCTCTCAGTGATTTCCAGCGTGGAACTGTCATAGGATGCCACCTGTGCAACAAATCCAGTCGTGAAATTTCCTCGCTCCTAAACATTCCAAAGTCAACTTTATTATAAGAAAAGTGAAGAGTTTGGGAACAACAGCAACTCAGCCAGCAAGTGGTAGGCCACGTAAACTGACAGAGAGGGGTCGGCGGATGCTGTAGTGCATAGTGCAAAGACTTTCTGCACAGTTGCTACAGAGCTCCAAACTTCATGTGACTTTCCAATTAGCCCACGTACAGTACGCAGAGAGCTTCAAGGAATGGGTTTCCATGGCCGAGCAGCTGCATCTAAGCCATACATCACCAAGTCCAATGCAAAGCGTTGTATGCAGTGGTGTAAAGCACGTCGCCACTGGACTGCAAAAAGTCAGTGTTCAAAAACAATAAAAAAAATACAAAAATAAGAGGTATTTTATTTGAACTAAGCAAAATTATCTGCCAATAGAACAAGAAAATTCGGCTTGCCAAGACTTTCCAAAACAAGTAAAATTAGCTAACCTCAATGAACCCAAAAATACCTTAAAATAAGTATATTCTCACTAATAACAAGTGCACTTTTCTTGGTAGAAAAAAAATGAGACCTTTTTGCTCAATATGTTGAAAAATATTCCTAAATTAAGTAAATGCTAGTGCCATTATCTTGACATAATGAATTGCGCTCGGCATCATGATTTTTTTTTTCATGCTTGAAGGAAGAAATTGTTACTTTAAAAAAAGCAGTTTCATACTTGTGAGTGTTGATGACACAGCTTTGCAACAGTTGATATTCTAGTTTCAAGCATCTTTTACTCAATATAGGTCATAAAATCTCAGCAACAAGCTGTAATATCTTACTGAGACAATTTAAAACCCTTAAAACAAGTAAAACACTCTAACATAAAAGCTGCTTAGTGAGAATAATTATCTTATCAGACAGAAAATAAGCAAATATCACCCTTATTTGAGATATTTAATCTTACTTAGATTTCAGTTTTTGCAGTGTGGACTCAAGAGCAGTGAATACGCCTTCTCTGAAGTGATGAATCACGCTTTTCCATCTGGCAATCTGATGAACCAGTCTGGGTTTGGAGGTTGCCAGGAGAACGCTACATTTCGGACTGCATTGTGCCGAGTGTGAAATTTGGTGGAGGAGGAATTATGGTCTGGGGTTGGTTTTTCAGGAGTTGGGCTTGGCCCCTTAGTTCCAGTGAAAGGAACTTTGAATGCTCCAGGATACCAAAACAATTTGGACAATTCCATGGGATGGCACTTCAAGTTCATATAAAATACTACACGGTCTAGCTCCATCCTATCTTGCCGATTGTATTGTACCATATGTCCCGGCAAGAAATCTGCGTTCAAAGAACTCCGGCTTAATAGTGATTCCCAGAGCCCAAAAAAAGTCTGCGAGCTATAGAGCGTTTTCTATTCGGGATCCAGTACTATGGAATGCCCTCCCGGTAACAGTTAGAGATGCTACTTTAGTAGAAGCATTTAAGTCCCATCTTAAAACTCATTTGTATACTCTCGCCTTTAAATCAGAGGTCCCCAAACTTTTTGACTCGTGGGCCGCATTGGGTTAAAAAAATTTGTCCGGGGGCCGGGCTGTATATATATATATATATATATATATATATATATATATATATATATATATATATATATATATATATATATATATATATACATTATCTTTTTAATCCGTTTTGACATTTAACATTGTCACGTTATCGATGGGAAAATTCATTTTTAGACAATATGATTTGCCTGAGCGGCTAGGAGACACCGAGAGTAACAAGCAGTAGGAAATGGATTAGAAAGGAAATATTTAAAAAAAAAAAAATAATAAATAAAATAAAAAAAAAAAAAAAAATGTAACTTGGGACTTCCCGTGGGACGGATTTTGGATGCTGGGAGGGCCGGATCCGGCCCGCGGGCCGTAGTTTGGGGACCACTGCTTTAAATAGACCCCCTTTTTTGGACCAGTTGATCTGCCGCTTCTTTTCTTTTCTGCTCTGCCCCCCTCTCTCTTGTGGAGGGGGGGGCACACAGGTCCGGTGGCCATGGATGAAGTGCTGGCTGTCCAGAGTCGGGACCCGGGGTGGACCGCTCGCCTGTGCATCGGTTAGGGAAATCTATGTGCTGCTGACCTGTCTCCGCTCAGGATGGTCTCCTGATGGCCCCACTATGGACTGGACTCTCACTATTATGTTAAATCCACTATGGACTGGACTTTCACAATATTATGCTAGACCCACTCGACGTCCATTGCATCCGGTCTACCAGTGACGTGCGGTGAGGTTGATGGCTGGTGAGGCACTGACTTCATCACAGTCAGATTTACAAACATATGAACCCTAAAGAGTATCTTATTCACCATTTGATTGGCAGCAGTTAACGGGTTATGTTTAAAAGCTCATACCAGCATTCTTCCCTGCTTGGCACTCAGCATCAAGGCTTGGAAATGGGGGTTAAATCACCAAAAATTATTCCCAGGCGTGGCACCGCTGCTGCCCACTGCTCCCCTCACCTCCCAGGGGGTGAGCAAGGGGATGGGTCAAATGCAAAGGACAAATTTCACCACACCTAGTGTGTGTGTGTGACAATCATTGGTACTTTAACTTAACTTTAACTTTACACATACAAACTATAGCACACAAAAAAGCACATTTAATTAAAAAAACATTATAATGGTCTTACCTTTACTTATACTGTAAGTGTGGGAACAGTGGTGTTCGTGTTGGAGAAGTTATGAATGAATGAAATATGAAATCCGTGTTGCAGTCTGCAGGTGTACCTAATGTTGTGTCCCTGCAGTCGTTCACGGCTCCTCCGGCGCGAGTATTCTTGTTTTTGCACTTTTTGGCTTCTTGTTAAGTGACTTTATTTGGGTGGATTCGGTCTTGCACGTGGAGGGTTTGGGTGTGGGCTTTGGTTGGTGTGGCGCTCCCGTCGGGGGGTGCATTCTGCGGCGGGGGTGCATTAACCGGCACCAGGAGGCGGGATTACTGCGAGCCTCACACAGTGCGTCTTCGCAGCAGTTTTATGATTGCTCAGCACAAGAAATACGTTACACACATACAGTTGTTGACAAAATACACTGTACATTATATACCTCAGCTAACTAAACTATGGAAATGTATAATATAATTCATATAGCAATACGGTCTCACTGCACAGCAGGCCAGCAGTTAGCCGAGTCCGCAATCCATGGTGAGGCACAACTGAGTGACGTGCCTCAACTGGCTGCTGTTCACCGCACCGTCTCTTCTCAGTATTTGAACGGCAAATGTGAAAATTCTGCGATTTTGAATAAAAAAATAATGTAAAACTGGTGAAGTTAAATGGAAAATAACTTTATAGTATAATCACTGAATACATATAACAATTTAATTTTTTTTTTTCTTTTTGCATTTATTTTCTTTCCATGCCTCCAGTGACCGCACGTCACTGCGGTCTACCCTAGAGGGGGGGGGGGGGTCACCCACATCCGCGGTGTCGTTGTGGCTTGTGCAGCCCTTTGAGACACTTGTGATCTAGGGCTATATAAATAAACATTCATTGATTGATTGATATGTGAGTAAAGGCAGGTGGCCAAATACTTTTGACAATATAGTGTATAATGTTAAAATTTTTATCATTATTGTTTTGTCTGCCTGGATAAAAATGTACTATAAGACACGGTCTAATAAAATAGTGCATTTTTTTTGTTCGTTAATGAAATATTGCGTAAGATTGGATAGTTGTGGATACGTTGGAGAACTTCAAGTCATGTTGGAGCAAAGTGGAGGTGGGGGTGTGGGGGGTGTTCTTTGTTTCTGTGCCGCCTGTTTCACATTAAATATGACCCGTGGAGGTGCAGCCTTGCAGTGTCTGGCTCTACTCAGCACGCTGGAGGGAAGAAAAAAAAAGTACTATATATGAACAAGAAGTGTTTCTCCTCCGTTAAGTACTGCTGTTTGTGGTCTTTGGTGCGTTACGTTCCACATGGACCACATTCTTAGGGGTTCCTGACTTTGATGCATGTGTTTTGGGGGGCCAGGAGCTCCTTTGACAGGTGCTCTCTGTAGGGACGTGACGCTCAAGCGGTTAATCCACACTTTTGCAGCAAGCACCGAGATGTTCGACACTCCCTGAGGTCAGGGGCCTCCACTAATGAATAAGTGTAATGTCTGAGCTATCAACCTTATAGCGTGTTGATGGTTCGGAACTTTCATAATGGCCCCATGGGAGCATTTTATGCTCATTCGGTTTTTGTAAATGTCATGACTTTTTAATGATCGTGTGTGCCTCGGTTTCCTTTCCTTTTCCAGTGGTACCTCAGGATATGACGTACCACTTGAATTGATCCTGAAAAACGTGTATTGTTAAACAGTGTCGCCCATTAAAATGAATTAAAATACATTTAATCACTACTTGCCCCCCAAAACATCACAATACTAACATGCTTTTTAAAAAGAAAAACAAACCCATAACAAGAAGATAGAGAAAAAGGAGAATCACGGACTACAAAGCCGGAACCGTGCACATTTTCAGGACTTATGCAGATCCCAAATACAGATCAGCCGGTACCATAAGGTGAGAAAAGTTTATTTTGCATAATATTGCGAAACAAAACGCCAGATAATATGTCTTACCTTGTACACACACCAGAGGTGGGACCAAGTCATTGTTTTGCAAGTCACAAGTAAGTCTCAAGTCTTTGCCCTCAAGTCCGAGTCAAGTCCCGAGTCAAGACAGGCAAGCCCCGAGTCAAGTCCAAAGTCAAGACTGGAAAGTCTCAAGTCAAGTCCTAAGTCCTGCATTTTGAGTTTCGAGTCCTTTCAAGTCCTTTTAACCACAGACTAATATATTAACACAGATTGTGTATGCTTTTCAAACGCTGTATTTATTTATTAAAACAAGTGCATTTTAAATTGCAGGAAAGAAAATTGTGCTGACATTGCACTTTGTAATAGCACTATTAACCAGTCATTTTAAACATTAACTCATTCCTTTACAGAACAAACACATTGAAAAATAAAGTGCAAATGTACTTATTTGTACAAAAGTGTTAACATTGAAAAAACATGACATATACGTGAACATAACAAAAAAGTTGTACTTTTTATATGTCAGGGCCCTATGCTGCATTGCATTTGCAAAAGACCAAATTAGCCAAGAGTCTGTCAGTCATTTGTGCACGATGGGGGCGTAGTATGATGCCACCATGGCTGAAAACTCGCTCCACTGGAGCACTGGAGGCAGGCACTGCCAAGACTCTCATGGCCACTCGGAACAGTGAAGGAAGAGTCTTCATGTTCAATGCCCAGAACAAAAGGGGGGAGAGAGTTGTTTTGGGTTGGTGCACTACTTGTAAGTGTATCTTGTGTTTTTTATGTTGATTTAATTAAAAAAAGAAAAAAAATATATATATATTTCTTGTGCGGCCCGATACCAATCGATCCACGGACCAGTACCGGGCCGCGGCCCGGTGGTTGGGGACCACTGAGGTAAACAACCAACAGTATGTCAGAAAGCTAGCTAAAACGGTACACATATTCATAATATAGTATACATTTTAACTGACCTTTATTTTACTATTTTTGTCTTTTTTTAGGTGGCTAAAATACGCGGTGCTGCTGACCGCCGTCTAACGTTACGTGTGATATATTGACTAACGTAACCCTGCTTGAAAAAAATCACTGAACAAAAAGTATGAATAAGGTAGTGAACTGCAACAGATTCCCGTGTTTGCAATAACGTTATAACGTTAGCAGTGAGTTTACAGCCTCACTGATTTAACTACACAGCAAATAAAAGTCACGTTACTTAGCCAATAAACGTTATCTTACATTCAAAACTTACCGTTCTTTGTGCAACTTCAAATGCCGGACGAAGTTGGAAGTTGTTGCCTCTCCATCAGTAATTTTCGAACCGCATGTGTTGCATACTGCAAACCGTTTTGTGTTGACCACCTCGTAATTTTTATACCCAAACAAAATTATTTTAGGTATCATTTTTTGTTCACTGGCGTGTGGTTTGGACATGTCTTCTTCGTTGGTTGTCCTGCAATTTGATTGGATGAATGCTGTGTGATGAAAACAAAGTAGATCTAATTTGATTGGCTGTTGTACTGAGCCCACACCAGCTGACACACGCAACGCTGATAGACAAGTACACAATGAAAAATACGGAGCGCTCCCGAATAACTTTTTCATCTTTGGGTTTTGGGGAAAGTAGCAAGTCATGTCAAGTCATGTCAATTCAAAAGGCTCAAGTCCAAGTGAAGTCACAAGTCATTGATGTTAAAGTCTAAGTCGAGTTGCAAGTCTTTTTACATTTTGTCAAGTCGAGTCTAAAGTCATCAAATTCATGACTCGAGTCTGACTCGAGTCCAAGTCATGTGACTCGAGTCCACACCTCTGACACACACCATAATAATACTGGTATGTTGAAGCACATCAAGAAGTGTGGCTTCATAGCTTACTAAAGTCGTACTAAAACATTTTGATAGACTTTTGAGTGCCGTGTGTAATGTTCTATATTTTCAATGGAACATTTAAAATGTTGGTGTTGTTTACTTGAGTCATATTGCCATCATAGTGCAGTCTACACGTAGCTCTTATGTTTGACTGCCATCTACTGGTCACACTTATCATTACACCATGTACCAAATAAAATTGCTTTGAGGTCGGTAAGCAAAACCAGAATTATTCCGTACATTCGGCGCATCGGGTTATAAGGCGACTTATGGTCCGGAAAATCCGGTAATTGATCATGTGACGCGACTCGTACCTTGAAAAACGTGTATTGTTAAACAGTGTCGCCCATTAAAATGAATCCAAATAAATTTAATCACTACTTGTCCCCCAAAACATCACAATAGTAACATGTAACATGCTTTTTAAAAACAAAAACAAACCCATAACAAGAAGATAGAGAAAAAGGAGAATCACGGACTACAAAGGCGGAATCGCGCAAATTTTCAGGATTTATGCAGATCCCAAATACAGATCAGCAGGTACCAGAAGGCAAGAAAAGTTGCTTTTGCATAATATTGCGAAACAAAACGCCAGATAATATGTCTTACCTTATACACACACCATAATAATACTCGCATGTTGAAGCACATCAAGCGGTGCGGCTTCATAGCTTACCAAAGTCGTACTAAAACATGTTGACACATTTTTGAGCGCCGTGTGTAATGTTCTATATTTTCAATGCAACATTTAAAATGTTGGTGTTGTTTACTTGAGTCATATTGCCATCATAGTGCAGTCTACACGTAGCTCTTATGTTTGACTGCCATCTACTGGTCACAGTTATCATTACACCCTGTACCAAATAAAATTGCTTTGAGGTCTCTAAGCAAAACCAGAATTATTCCGTACAATAGGCGCACTGTCAAGTATTGAGAAAAATAAAGGATTTGAAGTGCGCCTTATGGTCCGGAAAATACGGTAATTGATGACGTACCTTGAAAAACGTGTGTTGTTAAACACTGTCGCCCATTAAAATGTATTAAAATCAATTTAATCACTACTTGCCCCCCAAAACATCACAAAAGTAACATGTAACATGCTTTTTAAAAAGAAAACCAAACCTTTAAATCGGAAATAGTGTATGAACACCAAACACAATAGAACACAGGTATCAAACCCAAGGTCATGCAACCCAAAGGTTTATTTTTTTGGTTATCAAAAATACTGAACGTTTTTACAGACCATAGGGCGCACTGGATTATAAGGCGCACTGCCGATAAATGGTCTATTTTAATATTGGAGCTAACTGTTTTAATGACATTCAGACTTTACTTAAATCAGTAACGGAGTAGCATCTCCTCATCCGCCGGAAATGTGTCCCATGAAAAACCCTCCGACCGGAACTCTGTAATAACTAAAGTTCCTTGGGTGAATAATGTAAACTCACTACACCGGTATGTTTTAGCGCTTTCATGGCAGATATAAGTAAGAACTTTACACTACTTTATATTAGAAATGGCAACAGCGGAGGATGAATGTCACAAAACAAGAAAATAGAGACAAAGAAGAAGCTTATCGACCACGGTGTCGGCACAGACTACAAAAGTGGAAGTGCGCAAATTTTAAGGATTTACGCAGATCCCAAATACAGATCAGCAGGTACCAGAAGGTAAGAAAAGTTGCTTTTGCATTATATTGCGAAACAAAACGCCAGACAATATGTCTTACCTTATGTTGAAGCACATCAAGCGGTGTGGCTTCATAACTTACCAAAGTCGTACTAAAACATTTTGATAGATTTTTGAGCGCCGTGTGTAATTTTCTATATTTTCAATGGAACATATAAAATGTTGGTGTTGTTTACTTGAGTCATATTGCCATCATAGTGCAGTCTACGCGTAGCTCTTATGTTTGACTGCCATCTACTTTTCACGGGACACATTTCCGGCGTTATTATCGCATTAGTGAGCCACGAATGAGGAGATGCTTCTCCGTTATTGATTTAAGTAAAATCTGAATGTCATTAAAACAGTTAGCTCCATCTTTTGACTCCAGTCCTTGCACGCTACACCGCTACAACAAAGATGACGGGGAGAAGACGCTGTCGAAGGTGAGGCACGTAAATAAGACCGCCCACAAAACGGCGCATCCGGAAGCGACTGTCAGAAAGCGGCTTGAAGATGATCTGTAAAACATAATCTATGCAACATTTTGACCAAAGAACCACCATTACATGTTATGTAGACCACAAGGAAGTGTTTTACATTTAGAAAAAAAACAAAAAATTACGGATGTCCAATAATATCGGACTGCCAATATTATCGGCCGATAAATGATTTAAAATGTAATATCGGAAATCATCAGTATTGGTTTCAAAATTATCGGTATCGGTTTCAAAAATTAAATTTCATGACTTTTTAAAACGCCGCTGTATGGAGTGGTACACGGACGTAGGGAGAAGTGCAGAGCGGCAATAAACCTTAAAGACACTGCCTTTGCGTGCCGGTCCAGTCACATAATATCTACGGCTTTTCACACACACACAAGTGAATGCAACACATACTTGGTCAACAGCCATACAAGTCACACTGAGGGTGGCTGTATAAACAACTTTAACACTGTTACAAATATGCGCCACACTGTGAACCCACACCAAACAAGAATGACAAACACATTTCGGGAGAACATCCGCACCGTAACACAACATAAACACAACAGAACAAATACCCAGAACCCCTTGCAGCACTAACTCTTCCGGGACGTTACAATATACACCCCCCGCTACCCCCTACCCCCGCCCCCCAACCCCGCCCAGCTCAACCTCCCCATGCTCTCTCAGGGAGAGCATGTCCCAAATTCCAAGCTGCTGTTTTGAGGCATGTTAAAAAAAAAATAATGCACTTTGTAACTTCAATAATAAATATGGCAGTGCCATGTTGCCATGTTTTTCCATAACTTGAGTTGATTTATTTTGGAAAACCTTGTTACATTGTTTAATGCATCCAGCGGGGCATCACAACAAAATTAGGCATAATAATGTGTTAATTCCACGACTGTATATATCGGTATCGGTTGATATCGGAATCAGTAATTAAGAGTTGGACAATATCGGAATATCGGATATCGGCAAAAAAGCCAATATCGGACATCTCTAATAATAATATGACCCCTTTAATGCGCCCTATAATCCGGTGCGCCTTTTGTATGAAAATAGACCTGAATAGACCCGCTCATCGACAGTGCGCCTTATAATCCGGTGCGCCCTATGGTCCGGAAAATACGGTAGTTATTTCAACGTTAGTTGTACGCAACCCGAACAGAATTGAGATCTTACAAACCCTGTTTCTATATGAGTTGGGAAATTGTGTTAAATGTAAATATAAACGGAATACAATGATTTGCAAATCATCTTCAACCCATATTAAGTTGAATATGCTACAAAGACAACATATTTGATGTTCAAACTGATAAACATTTTTGTGTGTGTAAATAATCATTAACTATAGAATTTGAAGCAAGCAACACGTGACAAAGAAGTTGGGAAAGGTGGCAATAAATACTGATAAAGTTGAGGAATGCTCATCAAACACTTATTTGGAACATCCCACAGGTGATCAGGCAAATTGGGAACAGGTGGGTGCCATGATTGGGTATAAAAGTAGATTCCATGAAACGCTCAGTCATTCACAAACAAGGATGGGGCGAGGGTCACCACTTTGTCAACAAATGCATGAGCAAATTGTTGAACAGTTTAAAAAAAACCTTTCTCAACCAGCTATTGCAAGGAATTTAGGGATTTCACCATCTACGGTCCGTAATATCATCAAAGGGTTCAGAGAATCTGGAGAAAGCACTGCACGTAAGCAGCTAAGCCCGTGACCTTCGATCCCTCAGGCTGTACTGCATCAACAAGCGACATCAGTGTGTAAAGGATATCACCACATGGGCTCAGGAACACTTCAGAAACCCACTGTCAGTAACTACAGTTGGTCGCTACATCTATAAGTGCAAGCTAAAACTCTCCTATGCAAGGTGAAAACCGTTTATCAACAACACCCAGAAACGCTGTCGGCTTCGTTGGGCCTGAGCTCATCTAAGATGGACTGATGCAAAGTGGAAAAGTGTTCTGTGGTCTGACGAATCCACATTTCAAATTGTTTTTGGAAACTGTGGACGTCGTGTCCTCCGGACCAAAGAGGAAAAGAACCATCCGGATTGTTATAGGTGCAAAGTTCAAAAGCCAGCATCTGTGTTGGTATGGGGGTGTATTAGTGCCCAAGACATGGGTAACTTACACATCTGTGATGGCGCCATTAATGCTGAAAGGTACATACAGGTTTTGGAGCAACATATGTTGCCATCCAAGCAACGTTACCATGGACGCCCCTGCTTATTTCAGCAAGACAATGCCAAGCCACGTGTTACATCAACGTGGCTTCATAGTAAAAGAGTGCGGGTACTAGACTGGCCTGCCTGTAGTCCAGACCTGTCTCCCATTGAAAATGTGTGGCGCATTATGAAGCCTAAAATACCACAACGGAGACCCCCGGACTGTTGAACAACTTAAGATGTACATCAAGCAAGAATGGGAAAGAATTCCACCTGAGAAGCTTAAAAAATGTGTCTCCTCAGTTCCCAAACGTTTACTGAGTGTTGTTAAAAGGAAAGGCCATGTAACACAGTGGTGAACATGCCCTTTCCCAACTACTTTGGCACGTGTTGCAGCCATGAAATTCTAAGTTGATTATTATTTGCAAAAAAAATAAAAAATTTATGAGTTTGAACATCAAATATCTTGTCTTTGTGGTGCATTCAATTGAATATGGGTTGAAAAGGATTTGCAAATCATTGTATTCCGTTTATATTTACATCTAACACAATTTCCCAACTCATATGGAAACGGGGTTTGTATTTTGAAACAATGGGCGGATGTTAGGAAGGGGTTTATGTCATTATGGGCCCCATTTTCCCCACAATTTCTTGCTTCTTTCTGGCCAAATTTTGCTTGTGAGAACCGTTCTCTATCTCTCTTTTTTCTTCATTGCACAATAATGCTGTTTGCAGTGAATGGTGTTCGATTGAGACGCATTTTTTATAACCCAGCCATCCTCTTCATTGTTCGCCACAGTTTGACACAGTTTTAAAAAGATCATGATTTTACTCACCACAATGCGGCAAAAATATCATTTATTTTTAAAATAATCTTGTTCATGAATATATCTGCTGTGTGACGGGGGCCCAGAAATCCAGCCCAGGTGAGCCCGTGCATTAAGGCGACCATGGCTGCATCACTACACAGGACCAAGTGGTAATCATACAGTTCATGAAATTTGGTCTAATTTTCACAATGTTAGCCCCCTGCCTTCATTAGTTCCCCTTTGTCGCTTCCTTTTCATATAAGTGACCACTTATCCCCCAGGCGGACGTTGGTGAAAGCAGTGAAATGTGAGGTCAGAGTCAGGTCAGACTCATGCAGCTGGAAGGTCGGAGAGTATGATGGAGAGGTTATAGCCCCTCTGGTCAACTCTTTGCAGCTCTATCGGGTGTCATTATGAATGCCAGCACTGAACTCTGGCTATTGTACACGCTACGTCATGTTCTGCTAAGTTTAAAAAGCAAAAATATCTTTCACAAAATGTCACATTGAAGATGTTTTGCCTGTAACTATGCTCACATCGCACCTGAAGCACGGTAGGTTTGGTGAATGCACGAAATCACGCCTACGATTGCATGCAGAGTTTTGCACATACCCGCGTAACAAAATGTTTGTAATGCGGCCTTTTCTTGCACTTTGTTAATGTCAACCAACACATTTGATCATATAAATATAATACAAAGACTCAAAATGATCCAAAAGTGAAACCCACCTCAACTACACTTTGTACGTTTGTGTGCATGTGTGGCAATAAGTGATTTACTTTGATTACAATAGTTGCCCCCCCCCCCCCCCATTAAAAACTCTTTAAGGTCAGAAAACTCGATTTAAATACTGTTTATAGACTAGTTTTTTGTGATGTCAAGGTTTTCTATGTATTTCTATGCATCAAGCTCCGATTGTAACGCTGTGTTAATTGTTTTGCAGGTGAACTTGTTTGCATTTAACACTTACAAGCAGTAGTATAATTTATTCTGTACCTTTTAGAGTAAGCAATGTTAAGCTAAGGTCTGTTTTGTTAATTTTATATGAGTTAAAAACGAGTCACATTCAGGGTTATTTTCTAAGATGACGGACGTTGGTCCGACGGTAACCACGGTGACGAAGTAAAATACAGTTAGCTTTAGTTTAAGACATACATCCTCAGAGATACTTGAAAATAAAATGTTGAATGCCATTTATGTTACAAGGACATGCTAAACGAACTTTTTAGTGTTGTATTGACCATAAGCAAACCAGATATGTGTGTCAAAGCTAAACTACAGTTAGTGTGTGCTAAGGCAGTAGATTTACAGTCGCACATTGAACAGTAGGTTGAGTACAAGTAATGATAAAATGACATAAGAGATAAATACAATCCATAGATTATTAAACAGTGATTAAAAACAGTAAAAAGGGTTTTTGTGTATATACTGTATATGTATGTGTATGTGTATACATAAATATTTTTTTTTGAATATTTGTAAAATTGTTCAACTCCAGACATTGTATTTTGTAGAAGAAGTCTGTCAGTACGTGATATAAAAAAAAAGCAGATGCATCAAGCTGTGTTAATTGTTTTGTAGCTTGATTCTGAAAAATAAATGTGTCGCACAACGAAAGAGTTGGCCCATCTTTCGAGCCGTGTAACACATGATCAAGATGCATCATTTACAAAACCAGTGAAGTTGGCACGTTGTGTAATTCGTAAATAATAACAGAATATAATGATTTGCAAATCCTTTTTTTTAACTTATATTCAATTGAATAGACTGCAAATACAAGATATTTAATGTTCGAACTGAGAAACTTTATTTTTTTTTGCAACTTATCATTACATTCTAATTTTTACCACTGTGTTACATGGTCTTTCCTTTTAATAACACTCAGTAAACGTTTGTGAACGGAGGAGACCAATGTTTTAAGTTTTTCAGGTGGAATTCTTTCCCATTCTTGCTTGATGTACAGCTTAAGTTGTTCAACAGTCCGGGGGTCTCCGTTGTGGTATTTTAGGCTTCATATTGCGCCGCACATTTTCAATGGGACACAGGTCTGGACCACAGGCAGGCCAGTCTAGTACCTGCACTCTTTTACTATGAAGCCACGCTGTTGTAACACGTGGCTTGGCATTGTCTTGCTGAAATAAGCAGGGGCGTCCATGATAACATTGCTTGGATGGCAACATATGTTGCTCCAAAACCTGTATGTACCTTTCAGCATTAATGGTGCCTTCACAGATGTGTAAGTTACCCATGTCTTGGGCGCTAATACACCCCCATACCATCACAGATGCTGGCTTTTGAACTTTGCGCCTATAACAATCCGGATGATTATTTTCCTCTTTGTACCGGAGGACACAACGTCCACAGTTTCCAAAAACAATTTGAAATGTCGACTCTTCAGACCACAAAACACTTTTCCACTTTGCATCAGTCCATCTTAGACGAGCTCGGGCCCAGCAAAGCCGGCGGCATTTCTGGGTGTTGTTGATAAATGGCTTTCGCTTTGCATGGTAGAGTTTTAACTTGCACTTAAAGATGTAGCGACAAACTTTTTTTTACTGCCAGTGGTTTTCTGAAGTGTTCCTGAACCCGTGTGGTGATATCCTTCACACACTGATGTCGGTTTTTGATTCAGTACTGCCTAAGGGATCGAAAGTCACGGGCATTCAATGTTGGTTTTCAGCCTTGCTGCTTACGTGCAGTGATTTCTCCAGATTCTCTGAACCTTTTGATGATATTACGGACCGTAGATGGTGAAATCCCTACATTCCTTGCAATAGCTCGTTGAGAAATGTTGTTCTTAAACCGTTGGACAATTTGCTACGCATGTGTTCACAAAGTGGTGACCCTCGCCCCATCCTTGTTTGTGAATGACTGAGCATTTCATGGAAGCTGCTTTTATACCCAATCATGGCACCCACATCAAAATAGAACTATAGATTTAAACATTGTGTATGTGCTGAAAGCTTCATTTATGATTGCCTTCGTATTCTTAGAAATCCATACTTTTCCTCCTGCTTATTCTTCCGCCTATGTATTCTTACGTCCATGTATTCTTAACCTATGTATACATGAGTGTAAGTCTCTCTCCCGAGTGGGTTCTCCTGACACTGACAAAGCTTCGCGCTAGTCCGGAAGTCTGGTGTTAGCAATGTCTCTTTATTTGGCAGCGCACACACGCTAGGAAAACACCCCCAACTTTCCAGTTTCTGCTCTGTGACTTTTCAGTCTCTCATTGTTCAGTGCGCGTGCGCTCAGCAACTCCAACTCCCACAACAGTGTCTCGGCCCGGCTGCTGCGAATAAGCATGGCAGGTGATTGGACGATCAGTCCCAGCTGGGTAATCCATCATACAATCACCTGCCAGCTGTGCTTCGAGGCCGGTCCTTACACACCCTGCTCCACGGCAGGCCCGCAGACCACGCCCCCTCCACAACATGTTCTATGTATTTTTCTGCCTAGCACTGTTGGCGTGAACGCACTTTTTGTGTCTTTTCGCGCTTTGAAATCAGAAAGGACACGCATTTCCGGAAGTCTGCGCGTCCCCGGGACCCGGATTTTTTTATATATTTTTTTACAGACTCTACCTTTTTCGGGTCAAAACTCCGGTTTACTTGTTTTTTTTATCGATTATCGCTTTTCGCCGGTGTTTTGTTTTTTATTGCGTTTTTATTGGTCGACTTCAAAGTAATGAATTTTACATGAATGAATTTACAATTTCTTAAATTTTGATTTGCCGGAAGTTTTATCAATCACAAATACTGCATTTCCGGTATTAGGAAACCCACGTGTTATTGTTTTCATCATAGCGAGCTATAAACCCAAGAAGCGAAGCTTCAATGAAAAGTGGCTTCAGGAGCCACTTTTCAGCAAAAGATGTTTTGCACGCCATGTAAACGGGCTAAGAAAAAGCACATCTTTACCACCGGGTGCACTGATTTTCAAAGATCCAGCCTCACCAGGCACCAAGGAAAATCATGTTACACTTTTCCTGCTTGTCGGCTCCCAGACCGTGGTCGAGGAGCGCAGGGGAGACGTTCCTTCCAGGGCCGATATTTTCTCGGGGGTAAGACCCTCCACTTTACCCAGCAGTGGGTCCCTACAGTTCCGCTCTTTGGTCGGAATGACGAGGCCGTTGAATTGTTACAACTCTTTATTTATGTTTTTCCACAAAGCCAACCGTACATCCACCAAACTATTAACACTCCTGCATATGCTAGCGCTCCCTCTCCTAACTTGCCCACTCACTTACACACGTCACTCACCCCACATACCGCCATTCTTAAAGGGAAACACACAGCTTATGTCCATCACAAAGCCAGAGATGAAATGCTAGAGGTTATTGAGAGCCACTCTATTAAATGACATTGAAACTAACTTGCAAAATTCTAAGTTTGTTGGCATTATTTGCCATGAAAGTGTAGACGTGGCGGTTTTTAAACGACTGCTGATCTACATACAGGTGAGAATAATCAATTCAATTTGTCATATGCATGTATGCCCTGGCACACCATTATCATCATTTCATGACCGAAGCAAAACACTTTTTACACTTTTATACTGAAATAAATACACCTACAACTTAAGTGAAAATATAGAAAAAAATACAGGCAGCGGTAAAGTTTAGATCCATGAAGGGAAGAAGAAAGTGAATTAATGTTTATCACTGAATACATTTAACATATGCGTAAAAATTAGTTTTCTTTTGTATGATTTTTTTTAATGAATTAACGTTTATGACAACTTTTATCCAAAGCACAATATAGAATGTGAGATATAACAGGATAATGCATATATTTGATATATATTGGTTTTCAAAATAGTTACAAAAAAGTGGGACCCCAAACATTTACTGTGGGACCCCAGTTTTTTGACTTGATGGGGTTCCTGGGAAATTCCTAGCACCAACACTGCCTATGTTCATGGCAACGTATTATTTCACCTAGGTAATCTTCCACCTATGTATTTTTCGTCTAAGTATTTTCCCGCCTACACATTCTTATGTTTACCTATTCTTCCGCCTTGCTCCGTATTGTTTTTCCTATCTATGTAGTCATATGTCTACGTACGTATTATTCCGCTTATGTGTTCTAATGCAATGTTTTTCAACCACTGTGCGTGATATTGTCTGGTGTGCCGTGAGAAATCATGCAACTTCACCTAATTGGTCCAAAAAATATTTATTGCAAATCAATAATTATAATCTGCAAATAATGTGCCGTTGCCTAGTGTCTGTGCTGTGTAAAACTCGGCAGGGTAACCACGTAATACTCCATGTCAATAGGTGGCAGCAGGGAGTTATTGCTTTGTAAAAGTCGGAATGTGTCGGGTGAGACGATGATGGTTTGTTGTGATCCCAAAATGCAGACCACAGCGGGAGGCAGTGTGCAGGTAAAAAAGGTATGTAATGCTTAAACCAAAAATGGACAAAAGGGAAAGGAAAAGGCAATGAAGAATAGGGATGGCTATGCAAAACGACAGTAAAACTGAACTGGCTACATAGTAAACGGAAACAGAATGCTGGACGACAGGAAAAACTTACGGCGTCCACAAAGTACATCCGTACATGACATGGCAATCAACAATGTCCCGACAAAGAAGGATAGCAACGACTGAAGTAGTCTTGCTTGCTAACACAAAACAGGGGCGGGGAATAGCGCTCAAAGAAAGACATGAAAAACTGCTACAGGAAAACACCAACTTAACAGGAAGGGCCACCAAAATAACAGCGCAAGACAAGAACTAAAGCCCTACACACAGGAAAACACCAACAAACTCAAAATAAGGCACAACGACCTGGTGGAGTTTAATTTTTTAACGTTTTCTGCTGGTGGTGTGCCACCGTGTGTCTTAATGAAAAAAACGTGCCTTGCCTCCATAAAAGGTTGAAAAACCCTTTTCTAATGCCTACGTATTATTTGAGTAACTACAATAGTTTCCCATGTATCATGTATTTGTAGAAGTGGTAGCCATGAAACCTGCTAATATTGAACTTTGGGTAACACTTTAGTATGGGGAACATACTCACCATTAATTAGTTGCTTATTAACATGCAAATTAGTAACATATTGGCTCTTAACTAGTCATTATTAAGTACTTATTAATACCTTATTCTGCGTGGCCTTATTATACAACCAGTAAGCCATTAAGTAAGAGTCTTCCCTCAATAACCTCAGAATTATTGCTTATTATTAACCCTAACCCTAACCCTTATATGTTCCCCTAGTGTCCAAATAACTCTAAATTAAGTCTTTGTTACTTAGAATATGTTCCCCATACTAAAGTGTTACTGAACTTTGTAACACAAGGTCTTTCTGTATAATGTACAGTTTCTCATCCAAAAATGAGGTTGGGGGGAGGCAAAAAAATGTTGGATTCATCAGTTTCATGTTTACTGAAGATGAAATCCAGCTATAAGATGTTGGAAAAGCCTGGGAAGTGCACGGACCTTTTTACTCATATGTGTTCAGTTTCAGTTTCAGTTTCTTTCGAACATGCATACAATACACTGCACTGCATCGCACAATTCCAGTTGTTTCATTACAGCACGTCCGAAAAGGAGTAGGAAGAAGCAGAGCTTATTTAATCCTACCCCTTTTCATACCATAGCAATTGTATCCAATTTCCTTGTTCTCTGTAACAGAACAGTCAACAATAAATAATACATAAATAATATATCATAGTAAGCATACAGATATTAAATACATAAATAATATTTGTCTCAATAAAAGAAGGGGAAAAAAAGGGTTCAAGATGTTCATCATAATTCTTCTTCTGTGTACTTTGTGAACACTTGTAGTTTGAACCGTCTCTTAAACCAAATCATATTGGTGCTTTGTTTAATTTCTTTTGGTTAATTCATTCCATAATTGAATTCCACATACAGATATACTAAAGGTTTTAAGTGTTGTACGAGCATACAAATGTTTTAAATTACATTTTCCTCTAAGGTTATTGTAAACGTCTCTTTGCCGTGAGGATTCTCCTGAGTACGAAAGATCTTCCGTGATCCCGGTAGACAGTTTGAATATAGTCTTTTTATTTTTGCCACAATGGTCTGGATTGCTTTTCAGCAGTCTGTTTTAGGCTCTCTCTCCAGCTCCCAACTCCCACTCCGTGTCTCGTTCCGGCTGCTGCTAATAAAGGCGACAGGCGATTAGATAACAAGGCCCACCTGGGCCATCTACTCACCTGTCACTGTCTTCGAGGCCGGTCCTTGCACAACCCGTTCCGCGGCAGGCCCGCAGGCCACGCCCCCTCCACAGTTATATTTCTCCTCTTTTGTTGAGAAGAATTGTCGTACATTCTTGGGTAGCAGGTTATAGTTTGCTTTGTACATAATTTTAGCTGTTTGCAAATGCACCAAATCGTTGAATTTCAATAATTGTGATTTAATAGATAAAGGGTTTGTATGTTCTCTATATCCAACATGATGTATTATTCTAATTGATCTTTTTTGTAACACATTTAGTGAATGAAGCGCACATTTGTAGTTATTTCCCCATATTTCTGCACAATAACTCAGATATGGTAACACTAGCGAGCAGTAGAGAATATGAAGTGATTTTTGGTCTAGAACAGGGGTCGGCAACCCGCGGCTCTAGAGCCGCATGCGGCTCTTTAGCGCCGCCCTAGTGGCTCTCTGGAGCTTTTTCAGAAAATGTATGAAAAATGGAAAAAGCTGAGGGGAAAAAAATCTATTTTTGTTTTAATATGGTTTCTCTAGAAGGACAAATATGACACAAACCTCCCTAATTGTTACAAAGCACACTGTTTATCAGTGCCGGCCCAAGCCTCCATGGGGCCCTAAGCAAAATTTGATTTTGGGGCCCTCTATTTCTGCCAATAATATTGATTGTTGATCATTCACACACCTACTATAAACTCATTGCGGCTCTGGCAGTGTTGTTTACATTATCCTATTGTCAGCCTGGCATGTCTTTACAAATGACATGACATTTATAAAGATATGGGGGTGGCCCAGTTAAGAACATAAATAATACCAATGAATGAACGAATGATGTCCAGAGTGCCTCATATGGTTCCTAATCTTAAAATGTAGAAAACATTCAGCTGCAAGAGTGGCCTGGGGTTGAACAGTCCAAGTGATAAAGCTTTGTATTTACAGTAAAAGTGTCATCTTGTCTCATCAGTCTTGTACTTATTAGTCTTTAATTACTAGTTTACATTTTTAGTTAATTGTTTATATTTAATGTTTACTTTGTACAAAGAGAGCGCAGTCTACTGAAGTTAAATTCATCAATAGTTTTCCCCTTTGAAAGACGCAAGGCAAATTCCTTCCATTTCACCATGTTGCTACAATGATCTTCACTGTTTTCATGCTGTTTCAGCAGTGCACCTATGTTGACCCAATCCCGCTGTCCCTCGGCTGCCAGTTTTAAGGACTTTTTGGAAAATAATTTGCAGCAAAAGCAATAGACTGCATCTTTACTTCTTGAATAAGTCAGCCAGCTACGCTTGACTTTTTCCCCATTGACTAGCTGTCTGTAGGTATAATGATAATGAAAACTTCGGCCATCATGCCGTTTGGGGAATGAAAAGTTCTCCTTAATAGACAGTGATCCTCTGATCACCTGTCTGAATCTGAGAGGAAAGATATGGCGTCACATTAGTGCCAAAAATCCGAGCGCATAAAAACTGTTATCGCGCGCTGATTCTCCACTTCGTGCGCGCGCGACACTCTTTTGCGCGCGCGTGGTGTCTTTTTGCGCGTGCGCGGTGCCTTTCTGCGCGCGCGCCGTCTCGGTCTGTGCGCTCTCTGTGTACTCCTGGCATCTCTCCTCGCGCTGTCATGTTTGTTTTTGGCACTTTGGGGGCAGGTATGCTTAGACGGCCCCTCCTTTCTGATTGGCTCTGAGCATTTTTCATAAGACCAATCATTCTCCAGCGTAGCAACGTTGTAGCCATCTTACCTCGGACAGCTAGCCTCAATCATTACATTGATGTCAAAGCAAGTTATGGTAATTTAATTAGTACATGTACCAATTAAATTACCATAACTTGCTCGATTTTCGACCAATTTACAAACGGTTTGCCTTGTTACAAATCTTATTACATGTAGATATGACATAGGATGCTGCACCTGTTGAAATCACCTCTTTCGCTATAAAAAAAAAAGACTTAATTGTGCAACATAGTTGTGTAGGGTCAGTGATAGTCAGTTCTCTGATTATTTTAAACTGTTTCAGAATACATTATTAAAAGGCTATTTTCAACATTTTAAAAACAAAATTCAAAGATTATTTCATTAATTTTATGGCTGAATCAAAAGAAATTCCATAAATTAGAAAACAAATGTTCAAGAAGAAGTGAAAACTTTGCGCCTATAACAATCTTGATACATATTGACGATGACCCGCCCTGCTATACTTCTGATTATCTCTGAGCATTTTTCGTCTGGCCAATCAGAAAGAAGGGGCCGGCTAAGCATACCCGCCCCCAAAGTGCCAAAACGAAACATGCCAGCGCACAGACCGAGACGGCACGCGCGCAAAAAGGCACCACGCGCGCGCAAAAGGGTGTCGCGCGCGCGCACGAAGTGGAGAATCAGCGCGCGATAACAGTTTTTATGCGCTCGGATTTTTGGCACTAATGTGACGCCATAGCAGGCGGCAAACGTCACAGGTGCAGCAGAGGCAGCTTTACATTTAAAGAGAGGCAGGAAGAATCACTAAGCCTAGATCAGCAGCAGCACTCTGTTGACCTAAAATTGTGTTTTTGTACAATAATATATCTTTGATCATTTAGAAATCATCAGTCAGACTCGTACATGCAAAAAATAAAAAATAAGAATTTTTTGTTAATTGCTTTTGGGGGCCCCCTGGTGGCCGCGGTGCCCTAAGCAAGCGCTTAGTATGCTTATGCCTTGGGCCGGCTCTGCTGTTTATATTAAACATGCTTCACTGATTCGAGTATTTGGCAAGCGCCGTTTTGTCCTAGTAATTTTGGCGGTCCTTGAACTCACCAGAGTTTGTTTACATGTATAACTTTCTCCGACGTTTTATGCCACTTATTCTCATTTTGTCCACCAAACTTTTAAGGTTGTGCATGAAAGGTGAGTTTTGTTGATGTTATTGACTTGTGTGGAGTGCTAATCAGACATATTTGGTCACTGCATGACTGCAAGCTAATCGATGCTAACAGGCTATTTAGGCTAGCTATATGTACATATTGCATATTATGCCTCATTTGTAGCTATATTTGCGGTTTCTTTAAGTCCTCTTAATTCTATGACACACTATCTGTATGTAATATGGCTTTTAATTGTTTGCGGCTCCAGACAGATTTGTTTTTGTATTTTTGGTCCAATATGGCTCTTTCAACATTTTGGGTTGCCGACCCCTGGTCTAGAACATGTTTTGCTTTATTCATTATTATTCATTACCATGAATTGATTAACGTGGACCCCGACTTAAACAAGTTGAAAAACTTATTCGGGTGTTACCATTTAGTGGTCAATTGTACGGAATATGTACTGTACTGTGCAATCTACTAATACAAGTCTCAATCAATCAATCAAAAACGTGTTTCTTGCTACTTTATGCTGTGTTTTTTTTTTACATGCGATTTCCAATTCATTGTATCATCTCTTATCATCTATTTATCATCTATGTGTGGTACACAATAAAATAATACATACAGTAGAGAGGAGGAGTGTGCACTGAGAGTGGGCGGGTTTGTTCAGCACCGGTTCAGCCTCTTGTGCTGAGGTCGGCATGTTTTCTGTGAATGGCAGAGAGCTGAGGTGCACACAGGTCTGCAGCGTCTCCTGCACAATCATGTTCTATCATCTGGGATGCTATCTGTTCCTGGGATGCTTGCTGATGGATTTAGAAGGGCGGCATGCTCAGGGTCAAAGACGGCGCACAGAAAAGGTACTCATGAATCTCCACATAGTGACTTTGTATTTTAATGCATCATTTTCCATTTTTTTTTCATTGTGATTGTGACTTTGGTTTTAACCCGGAGGCACCAGGAGGTGAAAGCTCAGTGAAACGTGTTTGGAAGGCACTATTTTTTGTGGAATATTACAAACCCCGTTTCCATATGAGTTGGGAAATTGTGTTAGATGTAAATATAAACGGAATACAATGATTTGCAAATCCTTTTCAACCCATATTCAATTGAATGCACTACAAAGACAATATATTTGATGTTCAAACTCATAAACTTTTTTTTTTTTTGCAAATAATAATTAACTTAGAATTTAATGGCTGCAACACGTGCCAAAGTATTTGGGAAAGGACATGTTCACCACTGTGTTACATCACCTTTTCTTTTAAAACAATCAGTAAACGTTTGGGAACTGAGGAGACACATTTTTTAAGCTTCTCAGGTGGAATTCTTTCCCATTCTTGCTTGATGTACAGCTTAAGTTGTTCAACAGTCCGGGGGTCTCCGTTGTGGTATTTTAGGCTTCATAATGCGCCACACATTTTCAATGGGAGACAGGTCTGGACTACAGGCAGGCCAGTCTAGTACCCGCACTCTTTTACTATGAAGCCACGTTGATGTAACACGTGGCTTGGCATTGTCTTGCTGAAATAAGCAGGGGCGTCCATGGTAGCGTTGCTTGGATGGCAACATATGTTGCTCCAAAACCTGTATGTACCTTTCAGCATTAATGGCGCCTTCACAGATGTGTAAGTTACCCATGTCTTGGGCACTAATAAACCCCCATACCATCACACATGCTGGCTTTTCAACTTTGCGCCTATAACAATCCGGATGGTTCTTTTCCTCTTTGGTCCGGAGGACACGACGTCCACAGTTTCCAAAAACAAGTTGAAATGTGGACTCGTCAGACCACAGAACACTTTTCCACTTTGTATCAGTCCATCTTAGATGAGCTCAGGCCCAGCGAAGCCGACGGCGTTTCTGGGTGTTGTTGATAAACGTTTTTTGCCTTACATAGGAGAGTTTTAACTTGCACTTACAGATGTAGCGACCAACTGTAGTTACTTACAGTGGGTTTCTGAAGTGTTCCTGAGCCCATGTGGTGATATCCTTTACACACTGATGTCGCTTGTTGATGCAGTACAGCCTGAGGGATCGA
The DNA here is from genome assembly GCF_033978685.3 of Nerophis lumbriciformis. Taxonomy (NCBI): domain Eukaryota; kingdom Metazoa; phylum Chordata; class Actinopteri; order Syngnathiformes; family Syngnathidae; genus Nerophis; species Nerophis lumbriciformis. The sequence goes on along the minus strand of NC_084567.2, from coordinate 28,881,348 downwards.
AGGTCACGGGCTTAGCTGCTTACGTGCAGTGATTTCTCCAGATTCTCTGAACCCTTTGATGATATTACAGACCGTAGATGGTGAAATCCCTAAATTCCTTGCAATAGCTGGTTGAAAAGGTTTTTCTTAAACTGTTCAACAATTTGCTGACGCATTTGTTGACAAAGTGGTGACCCTCGCCCCATCCTTGTTTGTGAATGACTGAGCTTTTCATGGAATCTACTTTTATACCCAATCATGGCACCCACCTGTTCCCAATTTGCCTGTTCACCTGTGGGATGTTCCAAATAAGTGTTTGATGAGCATTCCTCAACTTTATCAGTATTTATTGCCACCTTTCCCAACTACTTTGGCACGTGTTGCTGGCATCAAATTCTAAAGTTAATGAAAAAAATGTTTATCAGTTTGAACATCAAATATGTTGTCTTTGTAGCATATTCAACTGAATATGGGTTGAAAATGATTTGCAAATCATTGTATTCCGTTTATATTTACATCTAACACAATTTCCCAACTCATATGGAAACAGGGTTTGTATGTTCAAGTTCATGAGGATACATTTTGTATGAAATTAGAATTGTACACATTTTCAACCTATTAATATGCAATATTGGCACTTTTCTAACCACCATCATTTTTTTTTTTTTTAAAGTTTTGTCATATTCTTATTCTTTGTTGTTGAGATATGAAGATTACATTTAGAAATTAAGAGAGGGTGGTTAAAGCTGAGAAAACTAAATATCTGTCAGACTTCATTTCAAATAGTGTCAGCAAGCCACGTGTTCTTTTTAAATCTATAAATTCTGTTCTTAATCCGAACCCAGCCACTTCTCTGGAGATGACAAGTGGAACTTGTGAAAAATGTCTCTCCTTTTTTAACGACAAGGTTGCTACTATTCGGGCAAATCTTTCTCCTTCTCCATTGAGTTTCAATGTAGGCACTCAGTGCTCAGCTGTGTTTTGCCTGAGCTTACAGGAATAGCTGTCAAACTAAAACCCTCGTCCTGTCCCACAGACCCAGTCCCCCCTCGCTTTTTTAAAGAAGTCAGGGACACTATTGACTTGTCTGTTAGGGACATCATCAACAGCAGCTTGATTTCTGGCAGTGTGCCCTCTTTTTGTAAAGGAGCTGTTGTTGAGCCTTTGATAGAAAAAACAGATCCTACAAGTTTGTCAAATTATTGGCCCATTTCCAAATTACCTCTTGTGTCAAAAATTTTGGAGAAATGTGTTTTGGTGCAACTGCAGGCCTTTTTTAGATGAAAATAGCACTTTATATCCATTTCAGTCTGGATACAAAGCTTTGCACAGTACTGAATCTGCACTTTTAAAGGTTTTTAATGATTTGCTTTTAATGTCTGACTCTGGCCATTTTAGTGCTTTTAGATCTTTGACACAGTCGACCACACAATTCTTTTAGACCGCCTGAGAGACTGTGTGGGTGTCAGGGGGACTGCATTAGAGTGGTTCAGATCCTACCTGTCAGAAAGGTCCTTCTCTGTCAGGCTGGGGGACGCCACCTCGTCTTCTGCTTCGCTTTACTGTGGTGTCCCCCAGGGATGTATTCTAGGCCCCATCCTGTTCGCTCTATATCTCCTCCCGATTAGAGAGATTTCCAAGAGGCATGGAGTGTCTTATCACTTTTATGCAGACGACTGGCAAATTTATATGCCGATTTCAAAAGGTCACGGCCCCCTGACGCCCCTTCTCAACTGTCTATGCGACGTCAAGGCTTGGTTATCCCAGAATTGTGTAATAATGAATGAGGGAAAAACGGAAATTTTAGATTTTTGGTCCGGCCCTCACTGACTTGGGGCCATTGCAAAATTATGTGCGTCCCAAAGTCACCAGCCTTGGCGTCACTATAGACAGCGATTTTAAAGGCCTACTGAAATGCGATTTTCTTATTAAAACGGGGATGGAAGGTCGATTCTATGTGTCATACTTGATCATTTCGCGATATTTTTACTGAAAGGATTTAGTAGAGAACATTGACGATAAAGTTCGCAACTTTTGGTCGCTGATACAAAAGCCTTGCCTGTACCGGAAGTAGCAGACGATATGCGCGTGACGTCGCAGGTTGTGGAGCTCCTTACATCCGCACATTGTTTACAATCATTGCCACCAGCAGCGAGAGCGATTTGGACCGAAAAAAATGACGATTTCCCCATTAATTTGAGCGAGGATGAAAGATTTGTGGATGAGGAAAGTGAGAGTGAAGGACTAGAGGGCAGTGGGAGCGATTCAGATAGGGAAGATGCTGTGAGAGGCGGGTGGGACCTGATATTCAGCTGGGAATGACTAAAACAATAAATAAACACAAGACATATATATACTCTATTAGCCACAACACAACCAGGCTTATATTTAATATGCCACAAATTAATCCCGCATAACAAACACCTCCCCCCTCCCGTCCATATAACCCGCCAATACAACTCAAACACCTGCACAACACACTCAATCCCACAGCCCAAAGTACCGTTCACCTCCCCAAAGTTCATACAGCACATATATTTCCCCAAAGTCCCCAAAGTTACGTAGGTGACATGCACATAGCGGCACGCACGTACGGGCAAGCGATCAAATGTTTGGAAGCCGCAGCTGCATGTGTACTCACGGTACCGCGTCTGCGCATCCAACTCAAAGTCCTCCTGGTAAGAGTCTCTGTTGTCCCAGTTCTCCACAGGCCAATGGTAAAGCTTGACTGTCATCTTCCGGGAATGTAAACAATGAAACACCGGCTGTGTTATCCGGCACAACAGTCAGGGGGTGCATTCTACGGCAGGGGTGCGTTATCCGGCACAACACCTGCCGCAATACACCGCTTCCCAACTACAGCTTTCATCTTTGCTGTCTCCATTGTTCATTGAACAAATTGCAAAAGATTCACCAACACAGATGTCCAGAATACTGTGGAATTTTGCGATGAAAACAGACGACTTAATAGCTGGCCACCATGCTGTCCCAAAATGTCCTCTACAATCCGTGACGTCACGCGCAGGCGTCATCATACGGAGACGTTTTCAGGAGGATATTTCGCGCAAAATTTAAAATTGCACTTTAGTAAGCTAATCCGGCCGTATTGGCATGTGTTGCAATGTTAAGATTTCATCATTGATATATAAACTATCAGACTGCGTGGTCGGTAGTAGTGGGTTTCAGTAGGCCTTTAAACTTGACAAACAAGTCAATGGCGTTTTAAAATCGTGTTTTATCATCTTCGTCTTTCAGCAAAGGCAAAACCGTTTTTATCTTTTAACCTTTTTGAACAAGTAGTGCATGCTTTTATTTCAAGTCGCCTGGACTACTGCAATGCACTTTATGCTGACATTAGCCAAAAAGCTCTCTCCAGGTTGCAGTTAGTCCAGAACGCGGCAGCACGGCTTTTAACAGGGGCCAGGAGACGCCAGCATATAACCCCAATTCTTCAGAGTTTGCACTGGCTCCCTGTTCATCTTAGAATTGATTTGAAAACCTTGCTGTTTGTTTTTAAAGCTTTACATGGACTGGCACCTCAATATATCTCGGACCTCTTTCAAATTTACAATCCTGCGCGCGCTCTGAGGTCCGAGAGCCAGCTCCAGCTTGTGGTGCCCAAGACCAGACTTAAAATCAGGGGAGACAGGGCCTTATCTGTGGTCGGCCCTAAGCTCTGGAACACTCTACCCACTTTTATTCTTTGGCTTTTAACACTACGTGAGTTGTGTGTTCCTCTGTCCTCTGTTGTCCTCTGTGTTTTTAAAATTTTGATTTCTATTTACTGTTTTAATTGGTTTTACCCTTTAAAATCATTTTTAATCAAATTTATTTGATATTGTTTTGTTTTATATGTATTTATTTTTTGTTTTTATTCAGTCATTGGTGGAGCTAAGGATAATATTTGAATATCGTTTTTAAAAACACTTTGGAAACATTTTGTTGTTTAAATATATAAATAAAGTGGATTGGATTGGATTGGAAATTAAGGGAGGGTCAAAGTATTGGAAACACCTGCAGTGCTGACAAAAAAAGACATGCTGTTCTATTCTTTCATGTTCTTTCATCTTTGGTAATATAGTTTTTGACTGCCACTGTACTATTTTGGTACCTTTTTCTCAAAATTTTGTGTTGACATATTCAACATCAGGGGTGTCAAACGTACGGCCCGCGGGATGAGTTTGCTAAGTATAAAAAGGAGCCGAAATTTTGGAATGAAAGAAACTGCTGTTTAAATGTGTCCACTAAATGTCACAATAGCAATTCTTTGTAGATGATGCTACATATGTAAACAAATCAAATAAACCACATGATGTTAGTGCACCAGTCGAGGAAAATGAGCAAACTACATAAATTACATCCTGTAATTTGATTTTGATATAATTTTTTGATCTTGATAGATAAAAATTACCACCAATGAGTTGACTGATGAACATTATTGCATCATTTATTCAGAAAGTATAAATAACAACAAATAGAGATAAAATACTATTAACCGCAACATGTAAGTGTAAAAAAACCAAAAAAAACCCATTATGATTTGTACATTTTCAGAATGTCCTTGCTCTTTTTTTAAACAAAGAAAACAATCTGAAGTTGTCTTTATTTTTATTTATCGTGCCGTGATTTTACCTGTCTGGCCCATTTGGGAGTAGATTTTTCTCAATGTGGCCCCCCGATCTAAAATGAGTTTGACACCCCTGTTCAACGTTGTTCTTGCACTTGCAACTTCAAGAGAGGTCCACATGCACAATAGCATCCACTATTAGCGGTGTCGTGATCCGATATCCGACCGGATATTGGTCTGATATCAGCAAAAAACAAGTATTGCAAAATGTTGGATATAATCTTTGATACAAGCAGTCCTGCAGTGTGTTTACGTGTGTAAAAGCCAGCTAACATGTAAAATATCCTCCAATGTTCTGTTCTTGTATTTTAGTCAAGTCATTTACAAAAGGTAAACATGGTAGGCTACAGGCTACAAGGAGCTAGCAGCTACACAACAGCTAAGCACACAATAGCATACCAGTTAAACATTCCTGATTCATGTCCTTACATTGAACAATATCGCAGTCTAAAACTAGCACATTTGTCAATACAAAATGAGTACCAAATAATTATATCGGCATATTACTTACACATTTAATGCAAAGTCTCAGAGACTTATTGGAAAGTATCCAGTAACAAAGGGGGCCGCATTATTCAATGAGCTTAACTTCATAAATTATTGTGAACACTTGGTGTCGCCTAAAAACAAAGTACCAATTCTACCGCTTATCCCTCTCGGGGTTGCGGGGGGTGCTGGAGCCTATCCCAGCTGCACTCAATTTACTTTAACTTGAAGACAATATAAGTCCATTCCAGATTTTAATAAATAGCTTAGTATAGTTCATATCACTACTTCTGCATTACTTACAATATACTGTATTACTTGTACAATGTAACTACTACTTCATTATTTACAATATATTACTTGCTACTTGTATTTTTTGGACTATAAGGTGCACTAAAATTCCTTTGTATTTCTCAAAAATCGACACACAAGCACCAAATGTACGTATTAATTTTGGTTGTGCTTACCGACCTTGACACAGCTGTATTTGGCACATGGTGTTATGATTAGTGTGGTAATTGTCACACATAAGAGATGCCAGAGTCGTGTATAATGAGAGTGTGGTCAACTAAACAACAGGTGACATGACTGCTAACCAGAAAAATAGATTTTTTTTTTTTCGAGACACCTAGTATTTAATTGTATTTCTGGACTTTATATCCCAAAAATTCAATAAACAAATATTTAAAAAAGAACCGATAATAATCGCAATTAATTAATTAAAATCTTTTTTTTTTGACACACCGAGTATTTAATTATATTTCTGGACCGTATATGTCAAAAATTCAATAATTGGTTGTGCTTACCGACATTGTATTTGGTACATGGTGTTATAATTAGTGTGTACAATATCACTACTAATTCATTATTTACAATTATTTACAAATATACTTTAGCACACAAGCTAGACATATGTAACAAGTGTCCTTAATTGAACAATACTGCAGTTTAATTATTCAACTAACTGCACCATTAGCTTAATTTCATTAATTGTTGTGGCCACCAGGTGTCACCAAAAATTACAATTACCACTTTACTTCAACTTTAAGGGGAACTGCACTTTTTTGGAATTTTGCCTATCATTCATAATCCTTATAAGAGAAAAGAAGACAAAAGTTTTTTGTATTTTTGCATTCTAACATGTAACAATCGGCTCGTTGCAGGTAGCTAGCAAAGCAGCTAATGGGAGCAATACATTCTATATCTAAATCACTTTAAAAATGCATTCAAAAACTGTCAACAATACTTAATTCACGTTCCGTAACTTGTATAATAACCAATCTGTAGCGACATTGTTACTGTAAGAGCGAACACTGAGGAACTATTTTTTCTAGCGGAGTAACGCATCGGTGTGCTTCAGTATAAGCTACGGAAAGAGATAGCTAGCTTCTACGACAACACGGAACTCGTTTGAGTTAGTGACGCACTAATCTATGCTGACTGAAAAACAGAACAATCATATTCCAGTATCTGTAAAGTATTAGCGCGTCGTTGTGGCTTGTGCAGCCCTTTGAGACACTTGTGATTTAGGGCTATATAAATAAACATTGATTGATTGATTGATTGATTGATTTCATGTTTTGTTTGTACACAGCTAGCCAGACAGCATATGCTGCTAGTATCATGATCAATATAAAGTGTGACTCACTCGATGGAGTGAGTCACATTGTTTGGTCCAGCTGGCTGGGGACATTTTTTCTGGTTAATTTAGGGTAAGCACTCCATTTATGTCGAAATAGCTTGTCTCTAAATTCCGCATTTACAGCTTAGAGTCGCTTTCACCTCACTCTATTGGCTTCCGTCTGCTCCAATGTCTCACCATTTTTTTCGTGCTCGCTTCTATAAGCAGCAGCTCATCCTATGTTCATTCAGCTTCAAAAAGATAAGGTTCTGAATCCTCATTTGTCCAAAAATAATCGTCTTCGTTGTTTGTTACCAAGTCTGCCATAATTAGAGCACACACAAGCATTTTGTATCCATCCATCCATTCATCCATCCATCTTCTTCCGCTTATACGAGGTTGGGTCGCGGGGGCAGCAGCCTAAGCAGGGAAGCCCAGACTTCCCTCTCCCCAGCCACTTCGTCCAGCTCCTCCCGGGGGATCCTGAGGCGTTCCCAGGCCAGTCGGGAGACATAGTCTTCCCAACGTGTCCTGGGTCTTCCCCGTGGCCTCCTACCGGTTGGACGTGCCCTAAACACCTCCCGAGGGAGGCGATCGGGTGGCATCCTGACCAGATGCCCGAACCACCTCATCTGGCTCCTCTCGATGTGGAGGAGCAGCGGCTTTACTTTGAGCTCCCCCCGGATGACAGAGCTTCTCACCCTATCTCTATGGGAGAGCCCTGCCACCAGGCGGAGGAAACTCCTTTCGGCCGCTTGTACCCGTGATCTTGTCTTTTCGGTCATAACCCAAAGCTCATGACCATAGGTGAGGATGGGAACGTAGATCGACCGGTAAATTGAGAGCTTTGCCTTCCGGCTCAGCTCCTTCTTCACCACAACGGATCGATACAGCGTCCGCATTACTGAAGATGCCGCACCGATCCGCCTGTCGATCTCACGATCCACTCTTCCCTCACTTGTGAACAAGACTCCGAGGTACTTGAACTCCTCCACTTGGGGCAGGGTCTCCTCCCCAACCCGAAGATGGCATTCCACCCTTTTCCGGGCGAGAACCATGGATTTGGACTTGGAGGTGCTGATTCTCATCCCAGTCGCTTCACACTCGGCTGCGAACCGATCCAGCGAGAGCTGAAGATCCTGGCCAGATGAAGCCATCAGGACCACATCATCTGCAAAAAGCAGAGACCTAATCCTGCAGCCACCAAACCAGATCCCCTCAACGCCTTGACTGTGCCTAGAAATTCTGTCCATAAAAGTTATGAACAGAATCGGTGACAAAGGGCAGCCTTGGCGGAGTCCAACCCTCACTGGAAACGTGTCCGACTTACTGCCGGCAATCCGGACCAAGCTCTGACACTGATCATACAGGGAGCGGACCGCCAAAATCAGACAGTCCGATACCCCATACTCTCTGAGCACTCCCCACAGGACTTCCCGAGGGACACGGTCGAATGCCTTCTCCAAGTCCACAAAGCACATGTAGACTGGTTGGGCAAACTCCCATGCACCCTCAAGGACCCTGCCGAGAGTATAGAGCTGGTCCACAGTTCCACGACCGGAACGAAAACCACACTGTTCCTCCTGAATCCGAGGTTCGACTATCCGGCGTAGCCTCCTCTCCAGTACACCTGAATAGACCTTACCGGGAAGGCTGAGGAGTGTGATCCCACGATAGTTAGAACACACCCTCCGGTTCCCCTTCTTAAAGAGAGGAACCACCACCCCGGTCTGCCAATCCAGAGGTACCGCCCCCGATGTCCACGCGATGCTGCAGAGTCTTGTCAACCAAGACAACCCCACAGCATCCAGAGCCTTAAGGAACTCCGGGCGGATCTCATCCACCCCCGGGGCCTTGCCACCGAGGAGCTTTTTAACTACCTCAGCAACCTCAGCCCCATATTACATATTGTTTTGATCGTGTCTGTTACTACATTTTGTAGAGACTAGTGTTGTCCCGATACCAATATTTTGGTTCCTGTACCGGTACCAAAATGCATTTCGATACTTTTTTCGGTAATTTCCGATACTTTTCTAAATAAAGGGGACCACAAAAAATTGCATTATTGGCTGTTATTTTAACAAAAAATCTTACGATACATTAAACATATGTTTCTTATTGCAAGTTGTCGAATCGCCCAGAAAATCTGAACCGCGTCCCGAAACAGTCATATGGCACAAGCGGGCAGCGAGGCTGAACCGCATCCCAAAGCGGTCACATGGTACAATTTAGCAACGGGGCTTTACACGTCATCATTTCCGGCTCCTCCCCCAAATGAAGCAAACCTCCATTCATACACTCCATTACTCAACACCACTAAATGACAGTACATTGGGTAATTTAGAAGCAATTCAAGTGAAATAAACAAGTAGTTCGACATGCTCATACTAACACTAATAGTATGCCATGGAGGACTTCAATCATGTTTTAATAAAGAATAATGTATACAGATCAATCAATCAATCAACGTTTATTTATATAGCCCTTAATCACAAGTGTCTCAAAGGGCTGCATAAAATAGTTAAATCTTTTGACACTTCTTCCACTCCCGTTGTCAGGTTCAAACACCGATGACATCTATTAAACAGACAATGAAGCAAGGAATTAAACAGAGACATAATTTAATTTAGCTCAATTGGGGAGAAACGTCTGGGCTGTACTCTTGTACAGTCCTCCAAAACACACTCTGACGAAAGATTGTACGCCTCCTCTTTTATTTGGACTTTCCCTGATTACATGGCAACAGCTGTATCTCAAGGAAGGGGGTCATAACAGCCGCTGCCTTTGGTCACAAAACAGTTCAAAGAAAAGGTGCCTGGAGGGGAGTCAGGTCCTGCTTCCTCTCTGCTTTGTAGATAAGATCTTCCTGTGGATTACAATACATCAAAGAAATCGACACCTTCATGTCGCTTCCCACCCTACACAGTGGACTTTTACAAGCCTTTTGCTTGGTAGGATCAAAGACAGCTTTTGTCCTCTCGCCGGGAACTCATGGCAACACAAAGTTTTGTGATAACTTAGATACAATTATTCTGACACCCGTCCTTGCACGCTACACCGCTACAACAAAGATGACGGGGAGAAGACGCTGTTGAAGGTGAGCCACGTAAATAAGACCGCCCACAAAACGGCGCATCCTGAAGCGACTGTCAGAAAGCGACTTGAAGATGATCTGTAAAACATAATTTATGCAACATTTTGACCAAAGAACCACCATTACATGTTATGTAGACCACAAGGAAGTGTTTTACATTTAGAAAACAAATCATAATAGGGCCACTTGGCGCCTTTTGTATGAATAAAAGACCTGACTAGACCCGACTAATGGTCCACAAAATACGGTAAACACATTGCTGTCTGAGAAAATACTGTAAGATTCATACTTAACTTAAACTTAAAGTGAAGCAAGCTGTTTTGCATTTAAAAACATTCTAAAATCTTTAAAAATTAAAATGGAAAATGACAAACACTCAAATTAAACAAATATGGCGCTTAAGAAGCCAGAACATTATCTATATTTTTATTCTTAATAAGTATTTTGTGTGTTTATTTATTTATTTAAAATAACAAAACTTGGTTCAAAGACGTCCTGTGGGGAGTGCTCAGAGAGTATGGGGTAACGGACTGTCTTATTGTGGCAGTTTGCTCCCTGCATAATCAGTGTCAGAGCTTGGTCCGCATTGCCGGCAGTAAGTCGGACCTGTTTCCGGTGAGGGTTGGACTCCGCCAAGGCTGCCCTTTGTCACCGATTCTGTTCATAACCTTTATGGACAGAATTTCTATGCGCAGTCAGGGCGTTGAGGGTATCTGGTTTGGTGGCTGCAGGATTAGGTCTCTGCTATTTGCAGATGATGTGGTCCTGATGGCTTCCTCTGGCCAAGATCTTCAGCTCTCACTGGATCGGTTCGCAGCCGAGTGTGGAGCGACTGGGATGGGAATCAGCACCTCCAAGTCCGAGTCCTTGGTTCTCTCCCGGAAAAGGGTGGAGTGCCATCTCCGGGTTGGGGAGGAGATGTTGCCCCAAGTGGAGGAGTTCAAGTACCTCGGAGTCTTGTTCACGAGTAGGGGAAGAGTGGATCGTGAGATCGACAGGCAGATCGATGCGGCGTCTTCAGTAATGCGGACGCTGTATCGATCCATTGTGGTGAAGAAGGAGCTGAGCCGGAAGGCAAAGCTCTCGATTTACCGGTTGATCTACGTTCCCATCCTCACCTAGGGTCATGAGCTTTGGGTTATGATCGAAAGGACAAGATCACGGGTACAAGTGGCCGAAAGGAGTTTCCTCCGCCGGGTGGCGGGGCTCTCCCTTAGAGATCGGGTGAGAAGCTCTGTCATCCGGGGGGAGCTCAAAGTAAAGCCGCTGCTCCTCCACATCGAGAGGAGCCAGATGAGGTGGTTCGGGCATCTGGTCAGGATGCCACCCGCACGCCTCCCTAGGAAGGTGTTTCGGGCACGTCCGACCGGTAGGAGGCCACGGGGAAGACCCAGGACACGCTGGGAAGACTATCTCTCCCGGCTGGCCTGGGAACGCCTCGGGATCCCTCGGGAGGAGCTGGAAGAAGTGGCTGGGGAGAGGGAAGTCTGGGCTTCCCTGCTTAAGCTGCTGCCCTCACGACCCGATCTCGGATAAGCGGAAGAAGATGGATGGATGGATGGTTGGATGGTTCAAAGATTTTAGTGTGTGTAAAAGCACTTTTTGAGCACATTCAATTATGCATAGCAATAATAACTGATCATTTTAGTAACAATAATCACTAATTCACATGTATGTACAAATCAGAGTCTCCACCTGTGTTCCTGGGATGTGGGAATAACAAATGCTTTAATAGAAATTCAAAGCCGGAGGCCTGCCATGTTAAATGTCTTAATCCTGCAAATAAAGTTTTAACAAGCATTTTCACAGCAGTTGTTTTGCAGCAGTAAACAGTAATTAGCAGGGATTACGCAAACGCACATTATTTTATACTAATGATGTAATCATTTTTATATTTACTCCCTGCTTCCTAAAGGATGACAGTCTTGAATGAAAAGTGGAAAGTATTTCCAGTATTATCCAGGTCCTCAACAAAAATGTGGGAGTAGTTCATCCCTCATTTATCCATTTTAGCATCTTAGCATCTGTGTTTAACTTTGTCAGTGACTTATATGAAAAAGCTGATAAAACAATAAAGGCACTAATGACTTAGTACTTGCATAGCGCATCAAACATAAGAGTGGGAGACACAGGTACTTTTTACTTATCTATCATTAAATTATTTTGTTATTGTACCTTTAATTTGATCATAACTATCTTCAGAAGAAACACAGAACAAAGCTTTTCGACAAACAAACAAAAATGTTAACACATTTTTAATTGAACAAAAAACAATTATGATAATGTAGATCTCAGGTTGGTGCCAAAACCCACAATATTTCTACTCCCAAATCAGGAGGGTGTGCCTGGGCAAGGATGGTTTTGCCCAATCGTAGTGAGAAAAACAACTGTTTTGATGCAAACGAGCATATACACAAACACACACCCCACCCCCACCCAACACCTTCAACATCGCTTGATTCCCATTCGGGGGGATGGACGGATGAGTAGCGCTTTATAGCAGCAGGCCGGCCTCCAGGGCCCCAACTCCCCCCTTGTTGCGAGTTGTTGTGATTATATGTAACTTGTTTATGTGTGCTATGGCAAATGAGTTTTTTTCTCTTGAACTCAGTCTGGACCCCCTCCCGAGGGTCCAGCCTTTGACTGATATTTTGTACTCTTCCCCCCTTTCCCAATATCACCTTTTCCCCACCTTTTTTAAGGAGCGCCGTAAGTGGCTGATCCGTTGGCGGTCCTGTTCTTGTCTCCCTGTAACATATGTCTGCTCTTAGTGGGACTGTGCCGAAAATGTAATTTCTGTTCTTATATGTCTTGTACATGTTGAAGAATGGAAAATAATAAAGCATCCTGAATCCTGAATCCTGAATCCTGCTGTCAAAGCCAACGACAGTAGGACTCCTGTTAGCATTGAGGTATTGTGAGGCAGAACGATCACTGTGGATCGACTACTAACAGTCCAAAATAGTAGGAATCCCATTCCAAACGTTCCAGTGGTTGGTGTGAGACAAAAAGTAGGTATTGATTGGTTGAACACAAACTCGGTGTTATCATAACCCTACAACCCAGAGCTGCTATTATTCCTACCAACCCACAGGCTAAAGAGAAATATCATAGGCAGTTGAGGGAAGCCCTCAAAACCTGTGGTTACCTCAGCTGGTTGTTTGTGAATAGTGCATCCAGTTCCAGAAATAACAAGAACAGAGTGGACGAGGAGGGAAATAGTGACAGACGCAAAAATATTGTCGTTCCACATGTATCAGGTCTATCTAAGAAACCCAGAAACTGTTTTAACCAACACGACATCCCAGTACACTTTAAACCAGGCAACACCCTGAGACACAGACTCGTGCATCCTAAAGACCGGACACCCCACACCCACAAAAACAATCTGGTGTATGCTATCCAGTGTAATGATGAATGCACTGATTTATAATGTATATTGGGGAAACAAAACCAACACTAAGCCGATGCATGGCCCAGCAGAGACAGGCAAACTCTTCAGGCCAAGACCTGCACCTCAGGGAGAAACATCACTCCTTTGAGAACAAAAATGTACAGATTCTGGACAGGGAGGACGGATGGTGCGAAAGAGGAGTGAGGGAAGCCATCTATGTCAAGGTTGAAAAACCATCCCTGAACAGAGGTGGTGGCACCACCTGTCTCCCACGTACAACACTGTCTTTTCAACCATTCCTAAAAGACTCTGCAATTTAGCCTCCAACAAATAACAGGAGTTAGAAACATTCTGGTCACAGAAGGTGCCATTTGTGCCATTTGTTTACAACTGAATGGAATGCTAACGTGGGGGATTCCGACTATTTTCACTGATAGTAGTCGATCCACGGCGATCATTCTGCCACACAATACCTCAATGCTAACAATTACACTTCCAACGACTGTTGTTGGATTTGACAGTTAGGATTGCTCGTTTGCATCAAAACAGCTGTTTTTCTCACTACGATAGGACAAAACCATCCTTGCCCAGGCATACCCTCCTGGTTTTGAAGTATGAATACTTGGGGTTTTGGCTCCAGCCGCTAGACTAGATCTGACCAATCTAAGTCTATGAGCATAAACTGATGAAGCCTACTCGGAGGAGAGGCAAAATGTCTTCTAAGACAAACCAAACAGTCCAGTTGCGATCGATTGAATGCCCTCAGTTGACAATGACCTGGATGAATGAGGACATTCACAGACATGATAATAATGGTAAATGGGTTATACTTGTATAGCGCTTTCCTACCTTCAAGGTACTCAAAGCGCTTTGACAGTATTTCCACATTCACCCATTCACACAAAAAATTCACACACTGATGGCGGGAGATGCCATGCAAGGCGCTAACCAGCAGTCATCAGGAGCAAGGGGTGAAGTGTCTTGCCCAAGGACACAACGGACGTGACTAGGATGGTAGAAGGTGGGGATTGAACCCCAGTAACCAGCAACCCTCCGATTGCTGGCACGGCCACTCTACTAACTTCCCCACGCCGTCCCCATAATAGAGATCATCATCATCATCGGCGGTCACTCGAACGAGTATGACGATCCTCCTGGTAGGGGTGCATCCCTTTATGGAGGATGCCTGTGCGTGACTTTGTTTAACGTGGGGAGACTGGTGCACAGACAGTCACCACACGATCCTTGACAGAATCGGGTCAGGGTCCAGTGGCATGGAGTCCAAGACGACTGGGGACCTTTTTCTGCTGCAGCCTTCTTCCGCCATCGCAGTCGTTGTGGTAGTTCTTAAATCTTCCGTGTTCCGCCTGCTCCGCCATTGAGGTCTTCACCGTATCCCTGGCTAGGGGGCAGTCAGGTACTAGGCCTTTGCCAAGGGCCACCTGGGGTAACAGTAGTAAAGGAGTTAACCTCCTAGTGCCCCAAGACCCCCATAGAGGAGCCTCCACTGCCGGATGCACTTTAACGTCACACATATAGCTAATAAACACAACAATACACTTGCCATAAAATAATACAAAAATTCCCATTCATCAAATAAACCATTGTTTGAGCAAAATAAAGTACTAATGCAAAAATACATTAAAAGTAAAACTACTGTGTTGACTACTATTATAACCATTAAAAACTACTACCACTATTAACTAGTGTTACTAACACAACTCAGGAAATGGTCTCCAGTTCTGTAGATGACGTCACACCAAAAGGGGGTGATATTACGGGAAATGACTGCCAGATGAATTTTCAGGAGCAGAAAATACATAAAGAGAACTTGTTGGTGAAATACCTACTCAGTGGCCTAGTGGTTAGAGTGTCCGTCCTGAGATCGGTAGGTTGGAAGTTCAAATCCCGGCCGAGTCATACCAAAGACTATAAAAATGGGACCCATTACCTCCCTGCTTGGCACTCAGCATCAAGGGTTGGAATTGGGGGTTAAATCACCAAAATGATTCCCGGGCGCAGCCACCGCTGCTGCCCACTGCTCCCCTCACCTCCCAGGGGGTGATCAAGGGTGATGGGTCAAATGCAGAGAATAATTTCGCCACACCTAGTGTGTGTGTGACAATCATTGGTACTTTAACTTTAACTTTAACTTTAAATATTGGTCATCTGAACGCTGTGGGTTGTTTAGTGTTGTTGTGATGTGGCTGAAAAATGTTGTGCTGTGATGTTTGTATTTGTCGTGGAGCACTACCACGGTGTACCGCGAGACACAAAAATAATGTATGCCGTTGTATTCTTATCAGTGACGGAGCAGGAAGGGGCTAGGAATACATGTGCAGTAAAGTTTCTAGTGATGATTAGATGAAGGCATTTAACCACTTGAGTCAATTGATTCGAGAATTTCTCAAAGCTTCAATACATGCTTTGGCACAAGACTCCACCTGCTGGTCAAATGTGCAATTACAAACAGCTGCATCTTAACCACATAGTGTGTGATGCATTGAAATGTTGCATCTATTATGGCTCTTGGAAATAACAATGCATCACAATAAATGTTCGACAAAATGTTTTTTCTAGGTAAATTAACAAAGTATAATACAAAACCCAAAACCAGTGAAATTGGCATGTTGTGAAATTCATAAATAAAACAGAATACAATGAGTTGCAAATCATTTCAACTTATATTCAATTGAAAAGACTGTTTCCAAAAACTATTTAAAATGTGGACTCGTCAGACCACAGAACACTTTTCCACTTTGCATCAGTCCATCGTAGATGAGCTCGGGCCCAGCGTTTCTGGGTGTTGTTGATAAATGGCTTTCGCTTTGCATAGGAGAGTTTTAACTTGCACTTACAGATGTAGCGACAAACTGTAGTTGCTGACAGTGGTTTTCTGAAGTGTTCCTGAGCCCATGTGGTGATATCCTTTACACACTGATGTCGCTTTTTTGATGCAGTACCGCCTGAGTGATCCAAGGTCACGGGCGTTCAATGTTACGTGCAGTGATTTCTCCATATTCTCTGGACCTTTTGATGATATTACGGACCGTAGATGGTGAAATCCCTAAATTCCTTGCACTAGCTCGTTGAGAAAAGTTGTTCTTAAACTGTTCGACAATATTCTTAAGCATTTGTTGACAAAGTGGTGACCCTCGCCCCATCCTTGTTTGTGAATGACTGAGCATTTCATGGAAGCTGCTTTTATACCCAATCATGGCACCCATTTGTTCCACATTAGCCTGTTCACCTGTGGGATGTTCCAAATAAGTGTTTGATGAGCATTCCTCAACTTTCTCAGTCTTTTTTGTCACTTGTGCCAACTTTTCTGCAACATGTTGCAGGCATCAAATTCCAAATGAGCTAATATTTGCAAAAAAATAACAAAAGTTTTTCAGTTCGAACATTAAATATCTTGTCTTTGCAGTCCATTCAATTGAATATAAGTTGAAAGAGATTTGTAAATTACTGTATTCTGTATTTATTTACCATTTACACAACGTGCCGACTTCACTGGTTTTGGGGTTTGTAGAATGTGTTTTTTGTGGTATATATGTATATATATGTTGTGTGTTTGTATTTTGCCAACATGGTAGAATCATATGATAGGGCAGGTTGTATAATGTTTTTCTGTCACCTTGAGGAAATGGCATAAAGAGGAAAATGACAATAAAATTTAACTTGGACAATGATGTACTGAACAGAGGATTTAGTACATTTTTATTTTTGGTTTTAGGCAATTCTTTTTTTTTTTTCTTTTATTAGTGTCTCATTTGTGCTCACCTAATAACCTCTCCACGCAGAGCAGAAAAGAGATGACAGATCAACTGGTCTAAAAGCGGGGTCTATTTAAAGGATAGAGTATACAAATGAGTTTTAATATGGGACTTCTACTGAGGTAGCCTCTCTAACTGTTACTGGGAGGGCATTCCAGAGTACTGGAGCCCGAATAGAAAATATATATATTTACCTTCAAGCCATGTCCAATCCAGTCGATTTGCACCACGGGAAAACAATCCACGCAGTAATTTGCGTCACCAAAGTCGACTTTATGACATATCCTGATTTAGCCATTCCTTTACTACTTTTGACGTGTGTTTGGGGTCATTGTCCTGTTGGAACACCCAAATGTGCCCAAGACCCAACGTCTGGGCTGATGATTTTAGGTTGATTTGGAGCTAATCCCCCTTTTTCATTGTCCCATTTACTTTCTGTAAAGCACCAGTTCCATTGGCAGCAAAACAGGCCCAGAGCATAATACTACCACCACCATGCTCGACGGTAGGGATAGTGTTCCTGGGATTAAACGCCTCACCCTGTCTCCTCCTAACATATTGCTGGGTATTGTGGCCAAACAGCAAAATTTCTGTTTCATCTGACATCACATGGACGAAGATAAGACCTTCTGGAGGAAAGTTCCGTGGTCAGATGAAACAAACATTTTTTAGAATGTCCACATAGATCAGTGGCCAGGTTGTGTGTTTTTTATCACAAGCATTATCATTCTGGATTCTGGAATCATTCGATTATTTGGACCATTGGTGGGAAAGGTTGTCAGAATTGGTACCTACAGTATATATTGCTTCTATGCACTCTATAGTAGGTGCAATGCTCATGGTTCGTGACTCGCAATAGAGACATCATCAATTGGATGACAGTGCAATTGTAATGATTCAATTTTGATGTGATCAAAAGTTGACTTGAGACGTCCGGCGGGTCAGATGGTGGGCCGCAATTTGGGAAACCCCCGCTCTTACTTGAGTACAATTTATGGCTACTCTACCCACTTCTGTCTAAAATGAATGAAAAAGTGAGTGTGTAACGATCATAGAGAGACACCGTTCTCTGATGGCTGCCAGCTGTGAACCGATGAGGGTTAAAAGTCCAACTGAGAAGAAACTTCAAGATGATCGAGTGCGAGAAAAGCCACGCCCTATATAAAATGTATTGAATATTATTGGAAGCAGATGCATTCAAAGTGTCCAGGAAATAAGTCAAAAGTTAACCTTTTTTCACCAAACAGTGATCGGAAGCAGTCCCAAAATCTAACCACTTGTTCATTATCCCATTCCTGACATTTACTTAATGTTTCATCAAAAACCATCCATAACTTTTGAGCAATGTTTTTTTTTTTTTCATTTAATTTCAATGAAGTGCATATTTACAGCAGTGAAGGGATCCTAAAACACAACACACATTCAACATAAAACAGGCGAAGAAAAAGGAATATGTTACACTAAATATATGTATGTATGTATATATATATATATTGGCTGGGCTATTATAATATGAACGTGACCGTGATTAATTTGAGTTCGATCACGGTGATCAGCTGTTAGCATATTTCCTCGATCAAACATGGCGTAAAATGTCCGTTAGAAGTTACCGCAGTAGTAAACAGTAGGGAAGCAACGATGCTCCGTATAATCCTGCAAGGAACAATACACCTTTATTGACCGTGATATATATATATTTATATATATACATATATATATATATATATGTATATATGTATATACCGGTATGTATATATATATATATATATATATATATATATATATATATATATATATATATATATATATATATATATATATATATATATATATATACACATATACATATACATATACATATACATATACATATACATATACATCTATATATATATATATATATATATATATGTATATATATATATATATATATATATATATATATACATGTACATATGCATATACATCTATATATATATATATATATATATATATATATATATGTGTGTGTTGTTTAACACTTGTTGTGCTGCAATAAGAGAATTCATATCTGCAATATAAGCAAATTATCTTGGTTTTATACAAACTCTCGTCAGGGTGTATTTTGATGTGAAATTTGCCACCAGTCGGCATGTCCTCGTCATATTTGCACTGACGTATGCACTGACCTGCTTACTGACCGTATAACAACACATACCTTTCAGGTAACTATTCCCGGTTAAGGTAAAGCAGCATGTTGATTGGCAACACTAAATTGGCCCTAGTGTGTGAATGTGAGTGTGAATTTGGTATCAACTACACTTGGTATTGATATTTATTTGCATCAATCTGCACACCCCTACAGTGCATCATATTAGTCAGAGATGGGTAGAGTAGCCAAAAGTTGTACACAACTACCATTACTTAAGTACTTGATAGCAATATGACTCAAGTAAAAGTAAAATGTAGTTATCTAAATAATTTCTTGAGTAAGAGTAAGTATTCAAATATTTATTTATTTTATTTTTATTTTTTTAAGTAAAATGTATGTTGCATTTAAACTCTGATAATTATACTTTATTCAGAAATTTACTTAAGTAAATGTAGTGTGTTACTCCCCACCTCATGTATTAGTAATAATACAATTGTGTTATTATATTCTTGAAGTGTCTTTGGGTTCGTTGTGGACATTTCTGTGTTGTAAGATCAGCATCAATATTCATAAGCTTAGTCATCAGAGGAGATTGCAGTAACGCAGTGGCGGGCCGTGCGTTTCCCACCTGGGCCTTCAGTGATGTCCGACTTGAATAATTACCTCTCAAAATACCATAAATGATGTCACCACATGACCATTGCTGGAGAAATACTAAACAGAAACACATTTATTCACTACTGTTCATTTAATCACCTCAACAGTGTACAAAATGGGATCGTCAGAACAGCCGAACTAGCCTCCGGGTTGTCCGACATCGTCTCACAAGATGTACTTTCTCTATAAATATCCTTCTGGAAAACGGCCTTGCTAATATATTGTAGCCTTTAATGGGTTAACAATGGTCTTTAGTTAATGATGTCAAGGATGATTTCACTCTGTCCGATCATTGCCATTTTCAATGATCCCGTGAGTGAAGGGTATACTTCGTCAACAGCCATACATGTCACACTAAGGGTGGCCGTATGAACAACGCCAACACTGTCATAAACATGTGCCATGTAGTGAAACCACACTAAACAATGACAAACACATTTCTGGAAAATAATTGCACCGCAACACAACATAAACGCAACAAAACAAATTCCCTGGATTCCCTGCAGCATCAACTCTTCCGGGACGCTACAATATATCTGCCACCTAATCAACGTTCCCTCTAAGGTGCGCGCCTGTGCAATTGCGCACTGCTCAAGCGCCTTCTGCGCACGGCAAATCTATGCCACGCACAAAATCCCCCCCCCCAAAAAAGCGCATAACAATTTTTGACACACGGACACGACAGAAAAAACAGTTTTCGTCATCATTGTTCAAATATTGTAACGTCTGTCGAGACGCTTTGAGGACATGAATTCCATCCATCACTTCACTGAGCAAAACTCTTTATTGTCGGCCATAAACACATCACCAAAACATTAGTAAAAAAAATTATATCTAACAAAAGTGGTCATTTTCTGCAGTACAAACCAGACCAAAAGCAACTTTGTTATATCAACAGCAGCCGCTCGCTCTTTCTCACTTGCGCCAACACATGCACATATGGCACTTAGCCAGTGATGCGTTTACAGCCACACAAAAAGTCGGACAACTCCAACACCACACATAAAGTGTAATTCCAGGTCGTTACACTATGATTTACTAATCAAATGTGTGCTTATTCTAGTGTCATTTATTAGGAATCTTACTTTATAAATATTAATCATGAAATGCTGTTAGTATATTAAATAAATACTAATAAAAATATATTTTTTACAAACAGGAAATTGCAGGAATGTACACATGATCCCCGGCTTACATCTCATTGTGCAACATGTGAATGTTTTAATGGGAACTAAATGCAATGTCTGAAAGGGGTACAAATTATTTCCAAAGCAGAACCTCCACCCAGACAAACAATACAAGTACACAGTTCATGAAAAACAATATTTTTTGTTATTGTCATTGTAAGTGGGCCTAAACACTTATATTAGAAAATAACCTCATGGAAATGACTGATGTCATTTGATTATAATAATAAGAGAATGTTGTCTGTCTATCTGTGTTGGCCCTGCGATGAGGTGGGGACTTGTCCAGGGTGTACACGGCCTTCCGTCTGAATGCAACTGAGATAGGCTCCAGCGACCCCGAAAGGGACAAGCGGCAAAAAATGGATGGATGGATGGAGATTGAACTTGTTATTTAGTCAGGTTTGGGACAGGTGTGCTGCTGGTGTAGCCACAGTGTGCACGTCTGATGTTGCTCACATGGGTTCCACTGAATGCTCAGGGAGTTTTTGCGTTTGCTCACACACATGATCAATTAGAGGGAACATTGCACCTAATCAACGTTTAGTTCTCCTTCTCTGCTATCCCAGTCTGGCTATAGCGCAACACTTCCCGCTTCCTGCTAAATTGGAACTTGTGAATGGATACTCACTTTGGAGTGACAAGTGAGTATCCAATCACAGTCTCGTTAACGTCAGGCTGCCTAGATAGGCTACTGTCAACAACTTGTGATCTGATCGGCTATCGCAACTGTCTCTCAACTCTATGTGTTCTCAAATCCATCCGCTAACGGTCCCGGTGAGTATCCAATCACAGGACGCATAAATGTCACGTTCAACGTGAGTCCAGCTAGAAGGCCTTACTGACAACAACTCGTGATCTGATTGGCTATCGCAATTATCTATCAACTGTATGTGCCTGTTCACTTACAGTGCACGGACGCCCGCATTGTTGATTCTGAAGGCCCCGGGCAGATTTGGTACAGCATGGCAACATAAGATAGCTGAATTCTGATTGGATACGAACTCTAACCTAAAAACAACAGCACTTGAAGGAGCATAATATGACGTGAAGAGAATATGAATACGTTTAGATATTTAGGGAAAGTAATAATTTTATCTTTAATTATGTGCATGATTTCCGGTTATGTTAGGCCAGCAGAGAAGGCCTTGCTGGCCCTGACGGTACACCACTGCAGTAACGTGATATTTGAGGCTGAGCTCGTAAAGGCCATCGGTCTTAGGTGGGAAGCCAGTTATTTATACTAATATTCCGGCGCCTTTTGAGGTCCCCCACCTCTCAGCCGCGCATGCTTGACAATCTTATATTCCCAGACCACCACCGGGGATTTGGGTTCACACTTTGATCCCGACCAACAGTGGGATTTGGAACATGGGTGGTCTTGCTGGGAGTAAAATAATAAGGAAGAAACAGGGCAGCGTTAATGCTGAGCTCAGCACAGTCCCAACAGAAAGTCAGACAGAGAACACATAAAGCTTTGTGCGCGTAACGAGAAATATCTGCTCAACCTTTTCTAGTGACAGGAAGATTTTTTACAATTATTTTTTTAACATATTTTCTAAATTATCACACTTTTGCTGTCATTCAATTTTCCAGGTCAACCGACTGCTGCTTGCAAGATTCAGCCAGTCGAAGAGTTTTTTGCATACCTGTGTCTTGGCGAGATTTACGGACCTTGTCGTTTGAGTTAGAAGCAGGTTTTCATTGTCTGTCTGTCGCTGTGTGTGTGTGTGTGGGGGGGGGAAGTTGTTCTTGTATTGCTACACTTCTTGAGACATCTACAAGGAAAAGTGCCTTCCATATTAGGACCGGTGAACAAGTTAGGACCGAAATCATTGCCCCAATACGGAAAACCATTGCATCTGATAGAGAGCCAAATACTAGAGTCTGTGAACATTGCTCCAAAGTCAGGATTTTTTGTTGATTTAAAGGGGAACATTATCACAATTTCAGAAGGTTTAAAAACCATTAAAAATCAGTTCCTAGTGGCTTATTTTATTTTTCGAAGTTTTTTTCAAAATTTTACCCATCACGCAATATCCCTAAACAAAAGCTTCAAAGTGCCTGATTTTAACCATCGTTATATACACCCGTCCATTTTCCTGTGACGTCACATAGTGATGCCGATACAAACAAACATGGCGGATAGAACAGCAAGGTATAGCGACATTAGCTCGGATTCAGACTCGGATTTCAGCGACTTAAGCGATTCAACAGATTACGCATGTATTGAAACGGATGGTTGTAGTGTGGAGGCATGTAGCGAAAACGAAATTGAAGAAGAAACTGAAGCTATTGAGCCATATCGGTTTGAACCGTATGCAAGCGAAACCGACGAAAACGACACGACAGCCAGCGACACGGGAGAAAGCGAGGACGAATTTGGCGATCGCCTTCTAACCAACGATTGGTATGTGTTTGTTTGGCATTAAAGGAAACTAACAACTATGAACTAGGTTTACAGCATATGAAATACATTTGGCAACAACAAGCACTTTGAGAGTGCAGACAGCCCAGTTTTCATCAATTAATATATTCTGTAGACATACCCTCATCCGCTCTCTTTTCCTGAAAGCTGATCTGTCCAGTCCAGTTGGAAATGCATCTGCTTTGAGTGTCGCAGGATATCCACACATTCTTGCCATCTCTGTCGTAGCATAGCTTTCGTCGGTAAAGTGTGCGGAACAAACGTCCAATTTCTTGCCACTTTCACATCTTTGGGCCACTGGTGCAACTTGAATCCGTCCCTGTTCGTGTTGTTACACCCTCCGACAACACACCGACGAGGCATGATGTCTGCAAGGTACGGAAAACAGTCGAAAAAAACGGAAGATAACAGAGCTGATTTGACTCGGTGTTTGTAATGTGTTTGAGAAAATGGTGGATTGCTTCCCGATGTGACGTCACGTCGAGAGCGAATATTAGAAAGGCGTTTAATTCGCCAAAATTCACCCATTTAGAGTTCGGAAATCGGTTAAAAAAATATATGGTCTTTTTTCTGCAACATCAAGGTATATATTGACGCTTACATAGGTCTGGTGATAATGTTCCCCTTTATTGTGGATACAAAAGTAAACATTGATTGATTGATTAGTAAACATTGGTGCAAAGGCAGCAATATATGATAAAACAAGACCACAGCTAATGAAGGACTTCCCTATTGGACTGTCCATTGCACCGGTCGCCCGGGGGGGGGGGGTCCCCACATCTGCGGTCCCCTCCAAGGTTTCTCATTGTTATCCCATTGGGTTGAGTTTTTTTCTTGCCCTGATGTAGGATCTGAGCCGAGGATGTCGTTGTGGCTTGTGTGCAGCCCTTTGAGACACTCGTGATTTAGGGCTATATAAGTAAATATTGATTGATTGATATCCATCCCCGAAAGTACCCGCCAGGTGAACAGCTGATTTTACGACTTCCCGTGCTGACGTAAGACAACCCGCGTCCCATATGTGACCATAGGATGAACAAATACACTACGGTACGAAGACTATAGTGGCCATTAACAGTTAGCTTCTACGGCTGGGCTCCTCAAAGTGCGGCACAGGGGCTATCTGTGGTCCGTGACTCGTTTGTCACAAAAAATAGAGATCTCATTTGCACTCCTGGTGGTGAAATCTATCAAAATTGGGTTGGTCCCAAAAAGGCGGGATGTTTCAAATTGACTGTGTGTCGGTTTTAAAAGTGCTCCCCCTCTGGTCAACATATGAAATAACAAGTGTGTGTAAAAATTTGAAGTGCTCCCCCTCTGGCCAAAATTAATTCAAAAAAAGAATACATATGTATATAGAGACATACTGTCATAACTTGAATTAAATAATGAAGATTAAAATCAAATTACAAACAAAAATAACTAAAAGCTTATCTTTTTGTATTTGCATAGTATGTATATTTTATTAATGGTGTCAATACAAATATTTATATATCTAGAAAGGGTGGTCCTAAAGAGGTAGGAATTTATCGGAGGTCTCAAGAAGGTAACAAATACAAGTGTGTGTGTGTGTGTGTGTGTGTTCTTGCCTATAGGGCTTTGTCAGGTTGCCTCCATAGGGTTCTCATAGGGCTCGTAGCAGTGGGTGAGTCAGGTGTACATGCAGACAGACTGCTGAGGAGACTGACACTGACGGAGGGACACAGTAATAACCGTTAATGTAGTCCAGGTGTAGCCGACGAACATGTGGCCTAATTCAAATGGCCCGAGGTTATGCAAAAGTTTACAGTTGTGTTATATATCATCATGTATCAAGTCGTTTCTTGAAAAAAAATCTCTGAGAACTGTTCAATGGTAAGTTTTTCGTTGGCAAAATCGTACAGAAACTGAAGTACATTTTCTATTGAGAAATAACGCAAATCAAAGAACAGATAATACATAACATAAAAAGTAGGGATGTCCGATAATGGCTTTTTGCCGATATCCGATATTCCGATATTGTCCAACTCTTTAATTACCGATACCGATATCAACCGATACCGATATCAACCGATATATGCAGTCGTGGAATTAACACATTATTATGCCTAATTTGGACAACCAGGTATGGTGAAGATAAGGTACTTTTTAAAAATAATAATAAAATAAGATAAATAAATTAAAAACATTTTCCTGAATAAAAAAGAAAGTAGAACAATATAAAAAAAGGTTACATAGAAACTAGTAATTAATGAAAATGAGTAAAATTAACTGTTAAAGGTTAGTACTATTAGTGGACCAGCAGCACGCACAATCATGTGTGCTTACGGACTGTATCCCTTGCAGACTGTATTGATATATATTGATATATAATCTAGGAACCAGAATATTAATAACAGAAAGAAGCAACCCTTTTGTGTGAATGAGTGTAAATGGGGAAGGGTTTTTTTTTGGGTTGGTGCACTAATTGTAAGTGTATCTTGTGTTTTTTATGTTGATTTGATTAAAAAAAAAACGATACCGATAATAAATAAAAAATGATACCGATCATTTCCGATATTACATTTTAACGCATTTATCGGACATCCCTAATAAAAAGTAATGCCTAGAACGGGGGTCAGCAACCCGCGGTTCTACAGCCGCCCTCGGGGCTCCCTGGACCCCATCCAGACATGTGTGAAAATTGAAAAATGCTTTTGTTTGTTTTAATTAGAGATGTCCGATAATATCGGACTGCCGATATTATCGGCCGATAAATGCTTTAAAATGTAATATCAGAAATCATCGGTATCGGTTTCAAAATTATCGGTATCGGTTTCAAAAAGTAAAATTTATGACTTTTTAAAATGCCACTGTGTACACGGCTGTAAGAAGAAGTACAGAGCGCCAATAAACCTTAAAGGCACTGCCTTCACTTGCCGGCCCAGTCACATAATATCTACGGCTTGCCACACACACATGTGAATGCAAGGCATACTTGGTCAACAGCCATACAGGTCACACTGAGGGTGGCCGTATAAACAACTGTAACACTGTTACAAATATGTGCCACACTGTGAACCCACACCAAACAAGAATGACAAACACATTTCGGGAGAACATCCGCACCATAACACAACATAAACACAACAGAACAAATACCCGGAACCGCTTGCAGCACTCACTCTTCCGGGACGCTACAATATACACCGCTGCCCCCCCAACCCCGCCCACCTCAACCTCCTCATGCTCTCTCAGGGAGAGCATGTCCCAAATTCCAAGCTGCTGTTTTGAGGCATGTTAAAAAAAATAATGCACTTTGTGACTTCAATAATAAATATGGCGGTGCCATGTTGGCATTTTTTTCCATAACTTGAGTTGATTTATTTTGGAAAACCTTGTTGCATTGTTTAATGCATCCAGCAGGGCATCACAACAAAATTCGGCATAATAATGTGTTAATTCCACGACTGTATATGTCGGTATCGGTTGATATCGGTATCGGTAATTAAGAGTTGGACAATATAGGAATATCAGATATCGGCAAAAAAGCCATTATCGGACATCACTAGTTTTAAAATATTTTCTGTAGATCTCACTCGGTCGATCTCACTCCTGGATAATCGGAATCGGTAGAATAAAAACCTGATCAAATCAATCCATCCATTTATCAATTTTCTACAGCTTGTCCCTTTTGGGGTCGCGGGGGGTGCTAGAGCCTATCTCAGCTGCATTCGGGCGAAAGGCGGGGTATCAATCCTATTTGCTAATTTTTTGCTAAAAACTCACTCCTGTTACTTTCAGTCCAGTGTCTCAAGTGATTCATCTTCAGCAAAAAAACATTTTCCAAAAATCTTGGATGAATACATATTTTGAGTGGATCAATATGTGTATTATTAGATTTGGAGTTGCAAAACGTGTACGTTTATTATGAGAGCATTACCGCAAGCAAATACATGAGGTTGTTTTAATGGTGTGGAAGGTAAAGTGCTGAGAGACACATTTGGAAAAAAAAAAAATCAGGGCATATGGCGAACATAGTTCATGAGATCATATCTGATCCTACAAGTCATTAAGTTTGACAGAATGATGGAGCTTTTAGAATGAATGAGGGGAACGCTGACGTGTATGTGTGACAGGTGCATAGATATGAATGTGAAGAAGTGAGACAGACATGTTGCATAGGTAGAACATAATATAATGATTTGTTTATTTTTGAGGAAGTGTTTGTTTTTTAAATACAGCCGTGGTCAAAAGTATACATACACTTGTAAAGAACATAATGTCATGGCTGTCTTGAGTTTCCAATCATTTCTACAACTCTTATTTTTTTGTGATAGAGTGATTGGAGCACATACTTGTTGGTCACAGAAAACATTCATGAAGTTTGGTTCTTTTATGAATTTGTTATGGGTCTACTCAAAATGTGAGCAAATCTGCTGGGTCAAAAGTATACATACAGCAATGTTAATATTTGGTTACATGTCCCTTGGCAAGTTTCACTGCAATAAGGCGCTTTTGGTAGCCATCCACAAGCTTCTGGTTTAATTTTTGACCACTCCTCTTGACAAAATTGGTGCAGTTCAGCTAAATTTGTTGGTTTTCTGACATGGACTTGTTTCTTCAGCATTGTCCACACGTTTAAGTCAGGACTTTGGGAAGGGCATTCTAAAACCTTAATTCTAGCCTGATTTAGCCATTCCTTTACCACTTTTTATGTGTGTTTGGGGTCATTGTCCTGTTGGAACACCCAACTGCGACCAAGACCCAACCTCCGGGCTGATGATTTTAGGTTGTCCTGAAGAATTTTGAGATAATCCTCCTTTTTCATTGTCCCATTAATTGTTAAGGTTTGCAGGGGAAGATGACGGCAACTGACACCAGGGGGTTATATGTACAATGATTTATTATATATATTAACCATATATATATAATAATCAAACAATACAAATATAAACTAAGGAAATGGAGTGTGAACTAGATCCAAAAGTGTATGTGGTGTGTGGCTATGTGTGTGATTAGCTGTAGTGTGTGTTATAGAGATGCACGGATAGGCAATTATTTCATCCGCAACCGCATCACAAAAGTCGTCACCCATCCGCCATCCACCCGAACTAACATTTTATCAAAACCGCACCCGCCCGCACCCACCCGTTGTTATATATCTAATATAGACGATGCAAGGCATTAGTGAGGTTATAAAAGCTTTTGCCTGTTAAAGAAAGGAGACTGATCCAATGCAGCAGAGACATTCAATGCGTGTAACGCTGTCACGGCCCAGACGCACACCAGTGCGCAATCATCTGGGAGCCGCGCTGAGCGCACCTCCAAGCGCACTCGCGCCACTCAAACTGCTGCAGGCAGCTGCATTCTATCTTGTTTTAACATCCTGTGGCACTCTTCTGGGATCACGGCGGACAAAACTGCTCATGCTCAGGGTGTTTGTGGAGGTTCGGGGTTTTGCACAAATGTGATGCACCATGTTAGATGTCCCGGTTTTGTGACTGTCGTAGACATAAACAGCGTCGCAGCTCTTGCAAATCACGTAGCCAGCATTACTATCATCCTGATTTACAACCTCATAAAAACGAGTCCACGCTGAACTTTTCTGGCCTTTTTTTTCCCTGGTCTTTAGTATTCCCTTTTTTTAGTTTGTCGCGTACCACGTTTGCTGCCGGCGTTGACATCTTTTTTTTTTTTTCTTCTTCTGTTGTGGCATGCTGCAGGTGCCTGCTCGTTTTTCGTATGTGGGTAACAACATTTAACTATGTATATATATTTCCGAATTGGTTTAACTGCCACCCGCCTGAATCTATTTAAAATCTAATTTTTTTTTATTTCAAACGCCCGACCCGCGGATAAAATCTAAAAATGTTTTATTTCAACCGCCCGACCCGCGGATAATCCGCGGACTCCGCGGTTGTGTCCGCAAACCGCGCATCTCTAGTGTGTTACCTGTGTTGGGCGAGAGGAGGAACAAGGCAGGAAGACAGTCCGTTGGGCAGGCAGATGATCCAGGGCAGTAGCGAAGAGAAAAGATCAGTTTACAAGCGGGAGGTCGAGAATCCAAAAGGGCAGGGGAACACAGGGGATCACGGAAAAACACGGGAAGTGCTGCGGGAAGACAACAGGAACATCAGACACAACGGAAACACGGAAGTCACAGGGGAGGAGCGAGTTCGCGGGATGGAAGCCAGACACGGGATGCTTACAAGGGTAAAGAAGACTATACTCCGGCGAGCGATGGCAGATTGTACAGGCTTAAGAAGACAACTTGATCATCACAGGCAGGTGCGCCGATTGCCGGTGAATGATTGCAGCTGGCGGCTTCTGCTGGGCGGAGACACGCGCGGCGCGTCCCTGGCTGTGCACGCCCCTGGCTGTGCACGCCTGTGGGCGTGTCCCGAGGTGCACTCACTGGAGCGCACAGATGGATGAACGGCGTTGGCAGGAGTCTGAGCCATAACATTAATCTCTGTAAAGCACCAGTTCCATTGGCAGCAAAACAGGCCCAAAGCATAATACTACCACCACCATGCTTGACGGTAGGAATGGTGCTCCTGGGATTAAAGGCCTCACCTTTTCTCCTCCAAAAATATTGCTGGGTATTGTGGCCAAATAACTACATTTTTGTTTCATCTGACATCACATGGACAAAGATAAGACCTTCTGGAGGAAATTTCTGTGGTCAGATGAAACAAAAATTGAACTTGCCAATGGACATGTAAGCAAATATTAACATTGCTGTATGTATACTTTTGACCCAGCAGATTTGGTCACATTTCCAATAGACCCATAATAAATTCATAAAAGAACCAAACTTCATGAATGTTTTTTGTGACCAACAAGTATGTGCTCTAAACACTCTATCACAAAAAATTTGAGTTGTAGAAATTATTGGAAACTCAAGACAGCCATGACATTATGTTCTTTACAAGTGTATGTAAACTTTTGACCACGACTGTAACTTCCTGATTACTATGCAGACGTTTATAGGACCACAAAATAACGACAACACTCTCCTTGGAGAACAAAGAACACAACAGAATTTAAAGTTCATAATCAAAATGAGGTGGCTACAAAATTAAAAAAAAAACATTTGGGATGTTTTCGAAGCGAGCAATAGGTCCTTGTGAAGGTGACTGAAGAGAGCTTCAAGTGAAAACAAAGAGTCTTCTATGCATCCTAATTCTGAACCACAGCCAAGCAGCACAGTCTACTTCTAAAACTGAAACTGGATCTGTTTATAGTCCAAGTTCCTAATCGCTTATCTCACGTGCCTGTCAGACTTCCAACATGGAAACACTATATTATTAACTACAGTATAAAGGAAACCTTTATAATCTGCTAATTTATCAACCAGGAATTTGGGGAATTTTAAGAACAGTTTCCTGCATAAATGTGCCCCAGTGAGCATAGACCCCTAAAATACACGATCACACCTCATACATGCATGACACTGTGCTGGTCCTGAGATGGGTTGGGCATCGTTTGAAATTGGACGAGTCTCGTTCCAGGTCCTCTTTTTGATTCCGGTTCCTAACAGTTGTCGAAGAGGCAGTGCCCAAAATGTACTATAAATGTTTCACCCCACAACAAGAGGATAAAGAAAAAAAATGAGCTTAATGACTGTGGCCCGGACTGTAATAGCGGATGCGCGCAAATTTTCAGGAGTTATGCAGATCCCAAATACAAAACCCAAAACCAGTGAAGTTGGCATGTTGTGTAAATCGTAAATAAAAACAGAATACAAAGATTTGCAAATACTTTTCAACCTATATTCAATTGAATAGACTGCAAAGACAAGATATTTAATGTTCGAACTGGAAAACTTTGTTATTATTTGCAAATATTAGCTCATTTGGAATTTGATGCCTGCAACAAGTTTCAAAAAAGCTGGTATGAGTGGCAAAAAAGACTGAGAAAGTTGAGGAATGCTCATCAAACACTTATTTGGAACATCCCACAGGTGAACAGGCTAATGTGGAACAAATGGGTACCATGATTGGGTATAAAAGCAGCTTCCATGAAATTCACAAACAAGGATGGGGTGAGGGTCATCACTTTGTGAACAAATGTGCGTAAGAATATGTCGAACAGTTTAAGAACCACTTTACTCAACGAGCTAGTGCAAGGAATTTAGGGATTTCACCATCTACGGTCCGTAATATCAGCAAAATGTTCAGAGAATCTGGAGAAATTGCTGCACTTAAGTGGCAAGACCAACATTGAATGCCCTTGACCCTCAGGCGGTACTGCATCAAAAACCAGTGTGTAAAGGATATCACCACATGCGCTCAGGAACACTTCAGAAAACCACTGTCAGTAACTAGTCCGTCACTACATCTGTAAGTGCAAGTTAAAACTCTACTATGCAAAGCGAAAGCCATTTATCAACAACACCCAGAAACGCCGCCAACTTCGCTGGGGTCGAGCCAATCTAAGATGGACTGATGCAAAGTGGAAAAGGGTTCGGTGGTCTGACGAGTCCACATTTTCAAATTGTTTTTGGAAACTGTGGACGTCGTGTCCCAAAAGAGGAAAATAGCCATCCGGACTGTTATAGGCGCAAAGCCAGCATCTGTGATGGTATGGGGGTGTATTAGTGCCCAAGGCATGGGTAACTTGGGTAACAAGACAATGCCAAGCCACGTGTTACATCAGCGTGGCTTCATAGTAAAGGAGTGCGGGTACTAGACTGGCCTGCCTGTAGTCTAGACCTGTCTCCTATTGAAAATGTGTGGCACATTATGAAGCCTAAAATACCACAAGGGAGACCCCGGACTGTTGAACAACTTAAGCTGTACATCAAGCAAGAATGGAAAATAATTCAGACAGGGTGGCCAACTGGGTTTCAAGCATTCTACTCAATGATTGGTCAAAAGGCACTAAGGTGACTACAGGGCGCCATGACTGCTACCAACTTTGAGCTGATGCATGTTTTATTGTAGGTTTATGAGCTGGAGTATGTTTAGAACTATGTATAGACATATTATTTTGGTTTACTTCATCAGAAAGACTAATGTCAACGCGACAGCAATTGCATGCGTCCGGGCACAGCTGCACACGTCCTTGGTAGCAGTCATGGCACCTGCTGTTTAGTTGACCACACTCCCATTATACACGACTCTGGTATCTCTTATGTGTGACTGCCATCTACGGGTCACACTAATCATAGCACCATGTACCAAATACAATTGCGTCGAGGTCGGTAAGCACAACCAAAATTAATACGTACATTCGGTGCTTGTGTGTCGATTTTTGAGAAATATAAAGGATTTTAAGTGCGCCTTATATTCCAAAAAATACGGTGGTATTAAACAAGTAATATATTGTAAATAATGAAGTAGTAGTGACATTGTACAAGTAATACTGTATATTGTAAGTGACGGAGGCAGATAATTACATATATCCATATTTGTGTGTTACTTCTTTATTTTCATAGTCATATTACAAAACAGCTAGTGTTATTTATTTGTTATCTTTTGGTTGTCTGCAAGTACTGTGTGCCAACTTTCAGGAATGTGGGGTGGGGGGTCTTCTCTGCTATAGTAGCAATAAGTCCCTTCTCTTATCTTTTTTTGTGCCCAGCTGTGGAGGAAGGGACAAGGAGGGTAGGGGCAAGGGAGACGTTATAGAAGAGAAGTTTTCCGTATGTCAGATTAGACCATTTTATCTGTGCTAGTGAGCGCTTCTGTACGGGATTTGGTCTCACATTTATTTCCAAAGGTTTTGGAAATAAAGTACAAAATACCTATTCTGTCTCTGGTGGTCCTTCTACTCAGCTTTATGTGTCATCAAAAGAGCTTGGGAGTGACCAGCAACTTGAATTCCCTGGGAGGAACAACTGGTCAAAACGCAACATAAGTAATGCAGAAGTAGTGATATGCACTATACACAAGCTATTTATTAAAATCCATCTGGAATGGTCTTATTTTGTCTTTAAGTTGAAGTGAATTGAGTGCAGCTGGGATAAGTGGTAGAAAATGGATTAATGGATGAATTGGTACTTTGTTTTCAGGCGACACCTAGTGTCCACAATAATTTATGAAGTTAAGCTCATTGAATAATGCGGCCCCCTTTGTTACTGGATACTTTCCAATAAGTCTCTGAGACTTTGCATTAAATGTGTAAGTAATATGCAGATATAATTATTTGATACTCGTCTTGTATTGACATATGTGCTAGTTTTAGACTGCGATATTGTTCAGTGTAAGGACATGAATCATGTATGTTTAACTGGTGTGCTATTGTGTGCTTAGCTGTTGTGTAGCTGCTAGCTCCTGGTGGCCTGTAGCCTACCATGTTTACCTTTCGTAGATGACTATTTTTGCATAAGTAAACACACTGCAGGACTTTTTATTGGAGATTTCTGAACCACTTAGAGTATAATCCCATACTTGTTTTTGTTTTGCTCATATCAGACCGATATCTGATAACAATATCGAAAAGGAACATCCCTAGATTTTAATGCAGAAAATGACTCCGATTTTTCGTCATCATAATCTTTCTGTATTTTGCAGAGCTGACAGCCTTTAAAGAGTCGGATAGCATACCTTGCGAGATGAATCCTGCATGTCTTCTGATGTTCTCATACTCCAAGTGAAAGCAGCTGACTGTGTTTCAAGTTCACTGTTAATAAATATTACAGATTTTGTTTCATGTTCACTCCCTGCATATGTTTTTCTGCAGCTGCGAGTTCTTGGCGTTGGTGCTCGATTATATGTCTGTACTTTTGCATCCTTTCATCCTTTGATGTGTCTGAGGTCCAGAGGGTCTTAAAACTAGTGGATCTTGGTAAATCTGCAGGTCCTGACAAACTTGAGCCCTTTTTTTCTGAAGTCAGCCATTGGTTTTATTACAGAACCGCTTATTCATATTTTTAATATTTCCTTGTCTAGTAACGAGATACCTGACATATGGAAACCTGCCTATGTTTTAGCTTTGTTGAAAGGAGGTGATCCCACAGCTGTTATCAACTACGGATCCATCTCTAAATTAGCGAAAGTTCTTGAAAAGTTTGTTAGCGAACAACTTAAAGAATTTTTAGACAACCATGGTCTTCTATAACAACATCAGTCATGCTTTAGGAAACGTCACAGCACAGTAATAAGTTGTGAATGACATTATTGGAGTATAAGACTGCAACAAATATTGTGCAGCTCCATAGGCGCCGAGCTACATTTCTGTTAAGTTAAGTTACCGGTAAGTTAAAGTACCAATGATTGTCACACACACACTAGGTGTGGTGAAATTTGTCCTCTGCATTTGACCCACCCCCTTGATCACCCCCTGGGAGGTGAGGGGAGCGCCCGGGAATAATTTTTGGTGATTTAACCCCCAATTCCAACCCTTGATGCTGAGTGCCAAGCAGGGAGGTAATGGGTCCCATTTTTATAGTCTTTGGTATGACTCGACCGGGGTTTGAACTCACAACCTACCGATCTCAGCCAGTGGGTGCTCGGTGTGTGTGTATTAGTGTTGTCCCGATACCAATAATTTGGTACCAGTACCAGTACCAAAATTATTTCGGTACTAAACAATAAACATATGTTGATTATTGTAATTTAGTCCTTAAATAAAATAGTGAACATACTAGACAACTTAAGTAGTAAGTAAACAAACAAAGGCTCCTAATTAGCCTGCTGACATTTGCAGTAACATACTGTGTCATTTATCAGTCTGTTATTTTGTCTACCTTATGAGGGACAAACTGTAAAAATGAATTATGAATCTACTTGTTCATTTACTGTTATTATCTGCTTACTATTGTACGTGGTATCATTACAGTGGATGTTAAGTGTAGATCCACCTATGGCGTTTGTTTATATTGTGGTGTCCCGGAAGAGTTGGTGCTGCAGGGAGTTCTGGGAATTTGTTATGTAGTGTTTTTGTTGTGTTGTGGTGCAAATATTCTTCCAAAATGTGTTTGTCGTTGTTGTTTAGTGAGGTTTCACTATATGGCACATGTTTATGACAGTGTTGGCATTGTTCATACGGCCACCCTTAGTGTGACATGTATGGCTGTTGACTAAGTATGAATTCATTCGCTCGTGTATAGAGTGTTCAAAGTCAAGATTATTGTGTCATTAATTCATTGAATCTCGAATAGACTTTGTTAATCATAGACTATATGATTTGTGACTTTTTGTGTTATGCGAAACGGACCAAACTTGACACAAAATTAACAACAACAAAATTGGTTTATCAAAAATCATTTTAAAGATTTTAGGTTGCCATCAATCCAACGTGGGTGCTCGGGCCCCAAAGCACCTACGGGATCGGCGCCTATGTGCAGCTCTATTTATTGACCTGTCAAAGGCGTTTGACACGGTCAACCATACGATGATAGCAGATAGATTGCACAGGATTGGTGTATCTCAGCATGCTGTAAACTGGTTTTGCAATTACCTTTCTGATAGAACACAATGTGTCCAGTTTGCTGGTTCTTCTTCATCTGTCCTCCCTGTGTTCAAGGGCGTACCACAGGGTTCAATATTAGGATCGCTGTTGTTCTCCATTTACGTGAACAATCTTTGTGATAAGATAGCAGATGCTGCGTTCCATTTCTACGCAGATGATGTGGTCAAAAGTATTTGGCCACCCATCCAAATGATCAGAATCAGGTGTCCTAATCACTTGGTCCGGCCACAGGTGTATAAAATCAAGCACTTACGCATGGAGACTGTTTCTACAGTCAGTGATTTCCAGCGTGGAACTGTCATAGGATGCCACCTGTACAACAAATCCAGTTGTGAAATGTCCTCGCTCCTAAAAATTCCAAAGTCATAAGAAAATGGAAGAGTTTGGGAACAACAGCAACTCAGCCACAAAGTGGTAGGCCACGTATACTGACAGGGAGGGGTCAGCGGAT
Source organism: Nerophis lumbriciformis (assembly GCF_033978685.3). NCBI lineage: Eukaryota > Metazoa > Chordata > Actinopteri > Syngnathiformes > Syngnathidae > Nerophis > Nerophis lumbriciformis. The sequence continues at coordinate 28,845,139 of NC_084567.2, read as the reverse complement.
GCTGAAGCGCATAGTGCAAAGAGGTCGCCGACTTTCTGCACAGTCAGTTGCTACAGAGCTCCAAACTTCATGTGACCTTCCAATTAGCCCACGTACAGAACGCAGAGAGCTTCATGGAATGGGTTTCCATGGCCGAGCAGCCGCATCTAAGCCATACATCACCAAGTCCAATGCAAAGCATCGGATGCAGTGGTGTAAAACACGTCTCCACTGGACTCTAGAGCAGTGGAGACGCCTTCTCTGGAGTGATGAATCACACTTTTCCATCTGGCAATCTGATGGACGAGTCTGGGTTTGGAGGTTGCCAGGAGAACGGTACATTTCGGGCTGCATTGTGCCAAGGGTGAAATTTGGTGCGGGAGGAATTATGGTGGGGGGTTTTTTTCAAGAGTTGGGCTTGGCCCCTCAGTTCCAGTGAAATGAACTTTGAATGCTCCAGGAGACCAAAACAATTTTGGACAATTCCATGCTTCCAACCTTGTGGGAACCGTTTGGAGCGGGCCCCTCCTCGTCCAACATGACTGCACACCAGTGCACAAAGCAAGGTCTACAAAGACATGGATGACAGAGTCTGGTGTGGATGGACTTGACTGGCCTGCACAGAGTCCTGACCTGAACACGATACAACATCTTTGGGATAAATTAGAACGGAGACTGAGAGACCAACATCAGTGTGTGACCTCACCAATGCGCTTTTGGAAGAATGGTGGAAAAATCCTATAAACACACTCTGCAACCTTGTGGACAGCCTTCCCAGAAGAGTTGAAGCTGTAATAGCTGCAAAATGTGGACTGATATCATATTGAACCCTACGGGTTAGGAATGGGATGGCACTTCAAGTTCATATGTGAGTCAAGGCAGGTGGCCAAATACTTTAGGCAATATAGTGTATTTTGTTCATCCACCTCTGCAGTGCAAACCCTTGAACTCTCACAGTCTGCTTTTGATGTTGTTCAGTCCCAGCTGACCCAACTTAGGCTAGTGCTATATGCAGACAAATCTAAGGCGATGTTCTTCTCAAATGGCAAACATCCCTAAAATATTGACTACTCATGGGGTGGAGCTTGAGTTGGTCACAACATATAATAGGAATTATTATTGATGAGAGATTGTCTTTTAAAGCACACACAGAAAAAAGCTTGCCTCTAAGCCCAAAATTAAATTGAGTTTATTTTTCAGAAATAAGTCTTTTTTTCCCGTAAAAGTTAGGAAACATCTGATCTCCTTTACTTGATTATGGAGACTTGCTTTTTATGAATGCACCTGGAGCACTGTACATCACTGTGCCTTACATTTGATTGCTGGTTGTGGAAATCTTGTCTCCCACTGCACTTTGTTTGCAAAGGCAAACTGTCCATCTTTAACTGCTCGAAAACTTTCTCGATGCATAGTTTTTATATATACATGTCTTCTTGGACTTGTCCCCACCTATCTGTGTTCCTTTGTGTGTAGAGACTACAGTCATTACAGCCTACACTCACAGGATGTCCTCCACATGTTGGTTCCTAGAGCAAACACAGAACTTGGTAAAAAAGAAAAAAAGCTTTCAGTTATGCAGCTCCCTGGTCATGGAATGACATCCAGACAAAAAAGATCTGAGGCTACCAGAATGGATCACTTTGTTTAAGTCCATTTTAAAAGATCGATAAACCAGTTCTCTTGGGCAAAGTACTTGCTTTTAAGTTGAATTATTTTTAATCGTTTTAAATTATTTTTTACCTTTTGTGGTATGACTGCTGTTGTATTGTCTTGTTGTAATGTTTATTCTAACTTTGTTTGTCAGGTCGCTTTTGAAAAAGAGATTTTCATCTCAATGAGTTTTTACCTGGTTAAATAAAGGAAATTGATTGATTGATTTTGACAAACTCAACATCATGCGCTTTATTAGTACCGGTATAAAGTTATATATATATATATATATATATATATATATATATATATATATATATATATATATATATATATATATATATATATATATATATACAGGGGCGCCGCTAGGGATTTTGGGCCCCATGAAAAGAATCTTTACAGGGCCCCCAACACAGTGTCATTATTTTTTCTGTATTATAATTTCATCATCATTAGGGGCCTCTCTGGGCCCCCCTCCATCATGGGCCCCTAGAATCCGTCTCCTTAACCCCCCTTTTCGGCGCCCCTGTATATATATATATATATATATATATATATATATATATATATATATATATATATATATATATATATATATATATATATATATATATATATATAGTGTCTAGGTTACTGTGGTTTATCCGTTATACAGTGATCAATACCGGGTTGGAGCAGAATATACGTTGGGTCAGGGAAAATCCCCTGAAGAGCAGGGAAACCTGCGAAACAGGCTTGTAGGGATGAAATAGCCTACATGTTTTTTCCTGACCTAACGTGTGTGTGTATATATATATATATATTAGTGACGTGCAGTCACTAGAGGCAGGTGAGGCGGGGCCTCACCTGCCATCATGGAAAGAAAAAAAATGTAAAAAGAAAAAAATATATATTAAATTGTTAAATGTATCCAGTGATTATACTATAAAGTTATTTTCCATTTAACTTCACCAGTTTTAGATTATTTTTATTCAAAATCGCTGAATTTTCACATTTGCCGTTCAAATACTGAGAAGAGACGGTGCGGTGAACAGCAGCCAGTCGAGGCACGTCACTCAGTGCCTCAACATGGATTGCGGCTAACTGCTGGCCTGCTGTGCAGTGAGACCGTATTGCTATATGAATTATATTATACATTTCCATAGTTTAGTTAGCTGAGGTATATAATGTACAGTGTATTTTGTCAACAACTGTATGTGTGTAATGTATTTCTTGTGCTGAGCGATCATAAAACGGCTGCAAAAGACGCACTGGCTGAGGCTCGCCTCCTGCACCCCCGCCGTAGAATTTGCACCCCCTGACGGGAGTGTTATATCAACTAAAGCCCACACTTAAACTTTCCACGTGCAAGATTGAATCTATTTAAAAAAAGTTATTTCATAAGAAGCCAAAAAGTGCAAAAACAATAATGTTCGTGTTGGAGGAGTCGTGAATGACTGCAGGGCCACAACATTAGGTACACCTGCATTCTGCAGGTGTACCTAATTCACAACTCCTCCAACACAAACATTATTGTTTTTGCACTTTTTGGCTTCTTATTAAATAACTTTTGTTACCTATTTTATGGGCTTTCCTCTTTGTGATGTTAAGTTCCTGTTATGCGCTGTTATACAGTATATGCCTTGAGCTCTTATTTTGAAGGCGCTAAGAGCGGAATTTTGACACGTTGGAGTGGAGCGGAAGTTTTTGAAAGAAGGTACATAAAGTGGTCCTCGTGTAAACTGGAGCCTCCGTGTTTGTTATTTTGTAGTTTCATACAGTATAGGCGACATTTATAAACCCTCTGTTACACTTTTCTAAATAGATTCAATCTTGCACGTGGAAAGTTGAAGTGAGGGCTTTAGTCATTAATCCAGCACAACGGCGCATTTATAAGTAAAGGTAAGACCATAATAACGTTTTTTTATTAAATGTGCTTTTTTGTGTACTACAGTTTGTATGTGTAAAGTTAAAGTTAAGTTAAAGTACCAATGATTGTCACACACACTCTAGGTGTGGTGAAATTTGTCCTCTGCATTTGACCCATCCCCTTGTTCACCCTCTGGGAGGTGAGGGGAGCAGTGGGCAGCAGCGGCGCCGCGCCCGGGAATCATTTTTGGTGATTTAACCCCCAATTCCAACCCTTGATGCTGAGTGCCAAGCAGGGAAGAATGCTGGTATGAGCTTTTAAACATAACCCGTTAACTGCTGCCAATCAAATGGTGAATAAGATACTCTTTAGGGTTCATATGTTTGTAAATCTGACTGTGATGAAGTCAGTGCCTCACCAGCCATCAACCTCACCGTACGTCACTGATATTTCCAAAGTTTTACGTTTAAGGCATACAAATTTACCTTAAATGCTAACATTTTATGCTAATATGGGAACAAGCAAAGCACCCACTCGCCAGTTGCGTTGCAGACCCCTAACAATAATAATTGTAACAAATGTTTCACCATCCATGTTTTTGTTTCATTTCTTAGCAAAACGAGCTGTGGCGACGAGGAGGTTTTCGAGGAGACGAGGCTGTGCCCTCACGGACCAATCGTAGAGGTGCAGCGAGTGTCTACGTCGTGGACGAAGACACAGACTTGTTGGACCTGATCTCGCCAATTGGTGGACGAGTCAATCCTTTGTGGAATCGACTGAAGGGAAATCAGAAGGAGAAGCTCGGCGTGCCTTCGAAGCATTTGGATGACAACATAACTGTCGATAAAAAGGTGGACTCCGGTTGGGGGACTTCATCAACATTCTCAGGGAAACCCTCCGATGACGTTATCATTCTCGACACAGGAAATAACTCCAAAAAGTCTTTTGTGGATTTGACTTCTCCGCCTAAGCTCCCCCTCGATCCTGAGGCCCAAGTTGACTCGACTTCACAAAGGAAGGACAGTGATGAACGGTCTAGCTTTGTCTTACCTTCATCTCATGTCATCAACCAGAGTCCATCAGTCAGCCATGGACATGTCAGACACATCAGCACACGGAACACCACTGACATTCACCATCTTCATAAGCGCAAAGGAGAACTACCAAAAAGGAGCCAATCTGGAATTATCACCATCGTATCTAAAGATGGAGATCTGGTCCTCGGCTCCGATGGCAAGCTGTATCGTCTCAAACCTGGACCACTGGGCATTATGGGTCCTCCCGGGCAGGAAGTAAGTGTTTGTCAGAATGCTAATACTTTCTTTATGTCGTAGCCAAAACATTATAATGTCTTTGTGAAACCATATCCACATAAGAATGACACATTTTTCTTGACATTTTAGACATTTCTCCGCATGCTAACTCTGTTTTTAGTGCTTGTGGAAGACTTTTTGAAAAACTCTGGCTGGAAAGTTTTTAAAACTCAACCATGACAAGTGAACCATAAGTGATAGGCATGTACAAAAACCAAAACCAGTGAAGTTGGCACGTTGTGTAATTCGTAAATAAAAACAGAATACAATGATTTGCAAATCCTTTTCAACTTATATTCAATGAAATAGACTGCAAAGACAAGATATTTGATGTTCGAACTGAGAAACTACATTTTTTTTTGCAAATAATCATTAACTTAGAATTTAATGGCAGTAACACATTGCAAAAAAGTTGGCGCGGGGACATTTTTACCACTGTGTTACATGGCCTTTCCTTTTAACAACGCGCAGTAAACGTTTGGGAACTGAGGAGACACATTTTTTAAGCTTTTCAGGTGGAATTCTTTCCCATTGCTTGATGTACAGCTTAAGTTGTTCAACAGTCCGGGGGTCTCCGTTGTGGTATTTTAGGCTTCATATTGCGCCACACGTTTTCAATGGGAGACAGGACTGGACTACAGGCAGGCCAGTCTAGTACCCACACTTTTTTACTATGAAGCCACATTGTTGCAACACGTGGCTTGGCATTGTCTTGCTGAAATAAGCAGGGGCGTCCATGATAACGTTGCTTGGATGGCAACATATGTTGCTACAAAACCTGTATGTACCTTTCAGCATTAATGGAGCCTTCACAGATGTGTAAGTTACCCATGCCTTGGGCACTAATACACCCCCATGCCATCACAGATGCTGGCTTTTGAACTTTGCGCCTATAGCAATCCAGATGGTTCTTTGTTCTTTGCTTCTTTGTTCCGGAGGACACGACGTCCACAGTTTCCAAAAACAATTTGAAATGTGGACTCGTCAGATCACAGAACACTTTTCCACTTTGCATCAGTCCATCTTAGATGAGCTCGGGCCCAGCGAAGCTGGCGGCGTTTCTGGGTGTTGTTGATAAATGGCTTTGGCATCACATGGTAGAGTATTAACTTGCACTTACAGATGTAGCGATAAACTGTAGTTACTGACAGTGGTTTTCTGAAGTGTTCCTGAGTCCATAAGGTAATATCTTTTACACACCGATGTCGATTTTTGATGAGGGATTGGGGCATTCAATGTTGGTTTTCAACCTTGCTGCTTACATGCAGTGATTTCTCCAGATTCTCTGAACCGTTTGATGATATTACGGACCGTAAATGGTGAAATCCCTATTTTCTTTGCAATAGCTGGTTTGAGAAATGTTGTTCTTAAACAATTTGCTCACGCCCTCGCCCTAGTGACCCTCGTCATATCCTTGTTTATGAATGACTGAGCATGGAAGCTGATTTTATACCCAATCATGGCACCCACCTGTTTCCAATTAGCCTGTTCACCTGTGGGATGTTCCAAATAAGTGTTTGATGAGCATTCCTCAACTTTCTCAGGCTTTTTTGCCACTTGTGCCAGCTTTTTTGAAACATGTTGCAGGCATCAAATTCCAAATGAGCTATTTGCAAAAAATAAAGTTTTCCAGTTCGAATGTTAAGTAGCTTGTCTTTGCAGTCTATTCAATTGAATATAAGTTGAAAAGGATTTGCAAATCATTGTATTCTGTTTTTATTTACCATTTACACAACTTGCCAACTTCACTGGTTTTGGGTTTTGTAGATCAGTCCCTTTTCCACCAAATGTTCATGAACTTTAAGTAACTGGAACCGTTAGTTCCTTGAACTGTAGTTTCCTGCGGACCCGCGTGGTTTACGTTTGACCGCATTTCACAGTTCTGTGTAGTAGGGATTTAACAGGAAACTGGAGTCGGGGTTGACAACATGATTTTGACATGCTGCACTTGAAATTCTTTAGTTTTTAACCTTCTTTACCATCTTTCCTCATTTTTAGGGCTTCCCTGGAGAACCTGGCGTGCTTGGGTTCAAAGGTGATAAGGTAAGAAAAACTTGTTTGGAGTACCTTTGACAAATTAATCAACATAATTCATGGTGAAGAACTGAACTAATCTGACAACTCTAAACTTCTGTCCTCCTGATTTATATAATGCAGTCATGGTCAAAAGTTTACATACACTTGTAAAGAACATAATGTCATGGCTGTCTTGAGTTTCCAATCATTTCTACAACTCTTATTTTTTGTGATAGAGTGATTGGAGCACATACTTGTTGGTCACAAAAAACATTCATGAAGTTTTTTTTTTTTTATGAATTTATTATGGGTCTACTGAAAATGTGACCAAATCTGCTGGGTCAAAAGTATACATACAGCAATGTTAATATTTGTTTACATGTCCCTTGACAAGTTTCACTGTAATAATGCACTTTTGGTAGCCATCCACAAGCTTCTGGTTGAATTTTTGACCATTCCTCTTGACAAAATTGGTGCATTTCAGCTAAATTTGTTGGTTTTCTGACATGGACTTGTTTCTTCAGGATTGTCCACATGTTTAAGTCAGGACTTTGGGAAGGCCATTCTAAAACCTTAATTCTTGCCGAATTTAGCCATTCCTTTACCACTTTTGACGTGTGTTTGGGGTCATTGGCAGCAAAACAGGCCCAGAGCATAGTACTACCACCAGAGTGCTTGATGGTAGGCATGATGTTCCTGGGATTAAAAGCCTCACTTGTTCTCATCCAAACTTTTTGCTGGGTATTGTGGCCAAACAGTTACATTTTTGTTTTATCTGACCACAGAACTTTCCTCCAGAAGGTCTGACTTCCCATTAATTGATTAACGTGGACCCCGACTTAAACAACTTGAAAAACTTATTTGGGTGTTACCATTTAAGTTAAAGTTAAAGTACCAATGGTTGTCACACACACACTAGGTGTGGTGAAAATTGTCCTCTGCATTTGACCCATCCCCTTGTTCACCCCTTAGGAGGTGAGGGGAGCAGTGGGCAGCAACGATGCCGCGCCCGGGAATCATTTTTGGTGATTTAACCCCCAATTCCAACCCTTGATGCTGAGTGCGAAGCAGGGAGGTAATGGGTCCCATTGTTATAGTCTTTGGTATGTCTCGGCCGGGGTTTGAACTCACAACCTACCGATCTCAGGGCGGACACTCTAACCACTGAGTAGGTCAATTGTATGGAATATGTACTGTACTGTGCAATCTACTAATAAAAGTATCAATCAATCAATCAATCAGTGTGATGTCAGCAGATTTGGTCACATTTTCAGTAGACCCATAATAAATTCATAAAAGAACCAAACTTCATGGATGTTTTTTGTGACCAACAAGTATGTGCTCCAATAACTCTATCACAAAAAAATAAGAGTTGTAAAAAGTATTGGAAACTCAAGAGAGCCATGACATTATGTCCTTCACAAGTGTATGTAAACTTTTGACCACGACTGTAAGTCATTCCTGCTTCATGAAACCATGTTGTATCAAAGCTGTACTGAATACACCGAATTGTGACGTATAAAGGGTAAGATTGGCCCTGAAGGGAGTCCAGGAAAAAGGGGTGAGCAAGGACCTGCAGGACCACCAGGTCTACCAAGCCTTTACCTTTGGAGGAACACTGCTGATGAATGGGCTGCCTTCCAGGTATGATACACACATAACATACTTCATTACTGTACTCAATGTTCTCTTTGTCTAAACTGGGGTTCAAACACAACTTGTTTTTTCACACATGTCACACGTCCATCATGTTTAATGTCTTAATATTGATTAAACAATTTATTAACATATGTACCGTATTTTTCGGACTATAAGGCACACTTTAAATCCTTTCATGTTCTCAAAAACTGACAGTGCGCCTTATAACCCGGTGCGCCTAATGTACGGAATAATTCTGGTTGTGCTTACTGACCTCGAAGCAATTTTATTTGGTACATGGTGTAATGATTAGTGTGACCAGAGATATGTGTAGACTGCAATATGACGCCAGTAAACAACACCAAAACTTTAAATGTTCCAAAATAAAGAACATTACACACGGCACACAAAAATCTGTCAAAATGTTTTAGTATGACTTCAAAGCCGCACCGCTTGATGGATTGTCGGCCCATTACGGCTACCGTTGTCACAGATACAAGTATTACTATGGTGTGTGTGTAAGGACTGCAAAATGGCACCCATTAGCAGACATATTATCTGCCGTTTTGTTTCACAATATTATGCAAAACCAACTTTTCTTACCTTCTGGTACCTGCTGATATGTATTTGAGATCTGCATAAGTCCCGAAAATTTGTCCGCCACTGTAGTCCGTGACGATGCCGTAGTCATTGATGAACACAAACACACTACATTGATCGTGCTCTCTATTTTGCTCATTTACCAGACTTAATCCATGATCTCAATCGATCATCTTTGTGTGCTATCAAGTTTGCCTTTGTAGAAGGCTAAGCAAGCTACACAACAACTTGAGCTAACATTGCTAACTAACATTCACACATTTCTAACTTACTGTTATTACTTACCGTTTCATTGTCTCCTCCATTACCATAAAGAGTGGGCACGGGTTACGCCATTTAAAGTAGTTTTTCGGAAAATCCATCTTTTTGTGAAAGGACTTTTCTTTGCACACACTCACAGTTGAAAGCGCATTGCCACGAATTATGAAGTTAAAAGTAAAGCACTTTTTGCTTCAGAGGAGACTGATAGTTTGTGTAGAGACTTGTGGTGGTTAACGCAAACCAGACAACATTTTCTTTCACTGGGTTTCAGCTGAGATAGGCTCCAGCACACCCCGCGACCCAAAAAGGGACAAGCGGTAGAAAAAGAATGAATGGATGGGTTTAATTCAAGTTTTTTCATATGCAAACTTTTAGCAGATTAGACTTTAGTGCGTGCAAGAAGACATCTGTCCCCGTCTGCTTGGTCTTTATACGATGACATCAGCCACATGTTGCAGAAGACACCCCGAGTATGTTAGAGGGATGAGGAGCCCTTTCCTATGCATAAAAGGAATGGATGAGAAAAACGAGTCTGGTAGGGTTTTGTGGTTTACGAATCATACTTTGAACTTCACCCCCAAGAGGCCTGTCGGTGACGGAGTCAGGAAATTAATTGCAGAACATCTCATCTCAGATCCTTCATCATTTGGCTCATAGAAGGTTGAATTGAGGCAACTGGACTGCAGATAAGATTTTTTTGTCAAACACTTCATTTAAGTCTCCACACTAATGATGGTTCTTTGCTCAAAATATTGCATAGATTTTGCTGTAAAGACTTATCTTTATGCTACTTTCTGGCTTCTTTGTTTTGAGAGGCGAAGTTGTTAGATGCAAATGAATCCCTCATTACTATCAATCAATAAATCAATGTTTATTTATATAGCCCTAAATCACAAGTGTCTCAAAGGGCTGCACAAGCCACAACGACATCCTCGGTTCAGATCCCACATAAGGGCAAGGAAAAACTCACAACCCAATGGGATGTCAATATGAATGACTATGAGAAACCTTGGAGAGGACCGCAGATGTGGGTGACCCCCCGCCCTCCTCTAGGGGAGACCGGATGCAATGGGTCTAGCATAATATTGTGAAAGTCCAGTCCATAGTGGATCTAACATAATAGCGAGAGTCCAGTCCATAGTGGGGCCAGCAGGAGACCATCCCGAGTGGAGACGGGTCAGCAGCGCAGAGATGTCCCCAACCGATGCACAGGCGAGCGGTCCACCCCGGGTCCCGACTCTGGACAGCCAGCACTTCATCCATGGCCACCGGACCTGTGCCCCCCCTTCCACAAGGGAGAAGGGGGCAGAAAAGAAAAGTAACGGCAGATCAACTGGTCTAAAAGAGGGGTTTATTTAAAGCAGGGGTCGGCAACCCGCGGCTCTAGAGCCGCATGCAGCTCTTTAGCGCCACCCTAGTGTCTCTCTGGCGCTTTTTAAAAAATGCATGAAAAATGGAAAAAGATGAGGGGAAAAAAATATATTTTTTGTTTTAATATGATTTCTGTAGGAGGACAAACATGACACAAACCTCCCTAATTGTTATAAAGCACACTGTCAGCTTCACGGATTCGAGTATTTGGCGAGCGCCGTTTTGTCCTACTAATTTTGGCGGTCCTTGAACTCACCGTAGTTTGTTTACATTTATAACTTTTCTCCGACTTTCTCGGACGTGTTTTATGCCACTTCTTTTTCTGTCTCATTTTGTCCACCAAACGTTTAAGGTTGTGCGTGAATGCACAAAGGTGAGTTTTGTTGATGTTAATGACTTGTGTGGAGTGCTAATCGGGCATATTTGGTCACTGCATGACTGCAAGCTAATCTATGCTAACATGCTATTTAGGCTAGCTATATGTACATATTACATCATTATGCCTCATTTGTAGCTATATTTGAGCTCATTTAGTTTCCTTTAAGTCCTCTTAATTCAATTTATATCTCATGACATACTATCTGTATGTAATATGGCTTTTCATTTTTTGCGGCTCTATACAGATTTGTTTTTGTGTTTTTGGTTCAATATGGCTCTTTCAACATTTTGGGTTGCCGACCCCTGATTTAAAGGCTCGAGTATACAAATGAGTTTAAAGATGGGACTTAAATGCTTCTACGCCCACTCACGTTGACTAGCCTTTCGTCCCGCCCCAGCAGCCTTGTTTACTGCAGTAGTTGTTTTTTTGTTTTGTTTTGCTCAGACTAGGGTTGAAGGGTATACCGGTATTAGTATAGTACCGCGATACTAATGAATCATATACGGTGCTCCCGTGCCACCGTCGTCGTTACTTTGTGACATTGCTGGTTTACGAGCAGAGGAGCATGTTCGGCAGCGCACAATCACGGAGTACTTAAAAGCAGACACAGTGTGTAGACAGAAAAGGGAGAACGCACGCATTTTGGCTTAAAAACTAATGATAAAGGTGAAGTTATAACACTGAAACGCCCTCAGTGGGCTAGTGGTTGGAGTGTCCGCCCTGAGATTGGTAAGTCGTGAGTTTAAACCCCGGCCGAGTCATACCAAAGTCTATGAAAATGGGACCCATTACCTCCCTGCTTGGCACTCAGCATCAAGGGTTCAAATTGTTGGGACTTGTGCTGATCCCAAATACAGATAAGCAGGTACCAATAAGTAAGATAAGTTGGTTTTGCATGATAGGATCACTTTCTGATTTATTGTACTTGTTGTCATCAGTTGATAAATCAGTAACATAATCCTGTTTTTTCATCATTGTAGAAAACTAATTTCTACCAGTTGCTGCGTGCTGGTTGGCCCGTAAGTATGCAGTGATGATCACTTATCTTTATTGTTGTTTACATTTGGTTACATCACCTTGTTGACCTGATTCTGGTTTCCCTAATTGTGATCATGCAGACCGAAGAAGGTCCTGTCGGACCACCTGGAGAGATTGGCAAGACTGGCATGCGGGTTAGGAATTTGCCTTACTAATGAAGATAATATTTTTTATGTCATTTTCTTGATTATAGTTGTTTTTCAGGGCGCTCCTGGTGAACCAGGGGAACGCGGTCGACCAGGGACGCCAGGAGAGACGGTAGGTAGAGATGCTGGACTCTAGGAATTAGTCAAACAATACTGAAGCATGGATGCATTGTGAAACACACACCCTCTAAGATCCTTACAAGGTACTAGGGAAGTGGTGCAGGACGTAGAGCTCCTTAACATTGAGGGAAGTGGTGCAGGAACCAGGTGGGGTTGAGGACAGGGCTCGAGTATAATATGCTGCTGTTGTTCTGTTTCAAAGCGAGCACAGAAACATTTATTCTCTCCAACCAGCGACCCACTCAGGTCTTGATTGACCACATGACAATGTTGTGATATATTGTCAGAGGTGGGTAGTAACGCGCTACATTTACTCCGTTACATCTACTTGAGTAACTTTTGGGATAAATTGTACTTCTAAGAGTAGTTTTAATGCAACATACTTTTACTTTTACTTAAGTATATTTATAGAGAAGGAACGCTACTTTTACTCCGCTACTTTTATCTACATTCAGCTCGCTACTCGCTACTAATTTTTATCGATCTGTTAATGCACGCTTTGTTTGTTTTGGTCTGTCAGACAGACCTTCAAAGTGCCTGCCTTACTGGTGACGTTTCACTTCGTTCCACCAATCAGATGCAGTCACTGGTGACGTTGGACCAATCAAACCTGACTTAAACAAGTTGAAAAACTTATTGGGGTGTTACCATTTAGTGGTCAATTGTACGGAATATGTACTGTACTGTGCAATCTACTAATAAAAGTTTCAATTAATCAATCAAAAGTGTGAAGGAAAAAAGATACTTTTTTTATTTCAACCGTACATCCCGTCAAAAGCCTAAAGACTGACCGCACATGAGGACGTTCCTGTCTTCACAATAAAAGTGCCGCTCCGTCGCGCCTGCGCTTTCAAAATAAGAGTCTCCGAAAGCCAGCGCAAACAAGCTAGCAAGCTACGGAGTTTGCCGCCAATATATTTCTTGTAAAGTGTATAAAAACGAATATGGAAGCTGGACAAATAAGATGCCAAAAAGCCACCACTTTCATGTGGTATTAGACAGAAAGGAGGAACTTTTCTTCTCCTCCATTTGAAAACGTGGACGTTATCATCACTACTGTCTGATTACAATCAATGCAAGTCATCAGAATCAGGTAATACACCAACTTATATTCTAGTCTTCATGAAAGAAAGGAATCTATATGTTAAACATGCATGTATATTCATTAAAACACCTTTAACATGTAAACAAAAACAGCAAAATAAATAAATATAAATTATATACTGTATATATCAATGTATGTATATATATATATATATATGTATGTGTGGGAAAAAAATCACAAGACTATTTCATCTCTACAGGCCTGTTTCATGAGGGGGGGTACCCTCAATCATCAGGAGATTTTAATGGGAGCATTCGCAAACCATGGTTTATATAGGGCACAGAGTGGGTGGGTACAGGCTGGCCTAGGGGCGTGGTGATTGGCTCATGTGTTACCTAGGAGGTGTTTCCGTCTATGGCGGCATGTTGTTACAATTTCGCTGCGCTTGTTGAGGGATGACAGGTCTGGACGGTAAATAATAAACAGTTTCTCTTTCAAGCATAGGTTGCATCTTTTATTACCACTATTGTAAGGTGTGCTGGATGCAAGAATTTGCCATGTTATTGAATATTCAACATTATTGTCTTTGAGGTCCCAAATGTGTTTGCTGAGTTCTGTGGTATTTCGCAGGTTTTTGTTCCTGAAAGAAGCCTTGTGATTGTTCCATCTGGTTTTGAATTCACCCTCGGTTAATCCTACATATGTGTCGGATGTGTTAATGTCCTTGCGTATTACCTTAGATTGGTAGACAACTGATGTTTGTAAGCACCCCCCGTTGAGGGGGCAATCAGGTTTCTTTCGACAGTTACATACTTTGTTGGTTTTGGAGTCGCTCTGTCTGGGGGTCGACGGCTCATTTGCAATTGTTTTGTTGTGGTTTGAGATGATTTGTCGTATATTATTCATGCAGCTGTAGCTAAATTTAATGTTGTTTTTGTTGAATACTTTTCTTAGGGTGTTGTCTTTGGGAAAGTGTTTGTCAATCAGATTGAGGAATTTGTGTCCAATGTTCGTTGAGACGTTTTTGCTGTATGGGGGGTTGTACCAGATGATGTCGTTTCGTTTTCTGTTCTTTTTTGGCTGGTTTCCTGGCGTGGGTTCATAGGTGAGGGTGAAATTGTATCCGCTTTCATCAAGGGCTTTTTGGTACGGGGGGGTTGCTTGGTCAAATTCAGCTTTGCTAGATGACAGCATCGATAGCCTTTTATTGATTCCGGTAGGTATTCTTTTCGTGGTGGTGGGTATGATATGAGTGTGTATGTTGCTCATCAGTTACTCAGTACTTGAGTAGTTTTTTCACAACATACTTTTTACTTTTACTCAAGTAAATATTTGGGTGACTACTCCTTACTTTTACTTGAGTAATAAATCTCTAAAGTAACAGTACTCTTACTTGAGTACAATTTCTGGCTACTCTACCCACCTCTGTATATTGTAGGTCATGATAAACTTCTTGTGTTTTGTGGCTGAACAGGCTGGACTCATCTGTCCGTCTTTTAGTCCATCTTGGCTTTTTGAATTACCCTTTTCAAATCTGCTCAAGCAGTCCTGTACAGAGCTCTGTCATCTCTACCTAAAGCCAGCATCTTGGGTTCTGAGGGGTGTGTGGACAGGTCTGGTCATCCAGGGTTTTTGGTTTGGGAAAACCCGAATGTTTTTGTCCACAGTCAGATTACAGAAGCAGAGGTTGACATACTCCAGTGGAAATCTTGTGAATGTTTTCAATTCCTATGGCCCCACATACAGTGTGATGTAGTCCTTTCTTACCTTTCTAAGACCCTGTCTACATTAAACAAATAATTATTTAGCCTAAACCCCGTGTCAGCCACACTAACCCATCGTTTAAGGTTACCCTCCTGGGATGATTTTTTTCACGGGTAAGTGCGCCGTGTATTTCTTGAATTATAGTAGTTAATTTACAGATACAAAGTCTCCAAGGCAGAAGTGTATTCGAAAATGTACATTAACAAACGCCTCATTTATATAATTCAACCGGTATCATTCAATTTACTGCATTCTGAGTTGCGATGAGGTGGCTGTCATGATCTGTGGCCCGGATCATGTTTTGTTTAGTCATGTTGTGTTAGTTTTGGACTGCCTTAGTTCCTGTTTTGTGCACCTCTGGGTTTGTTTTGGTTACCATGGGTACTAATTGGGTTCACCTGCCTCTGGTTAGTGGTCGGCACGCTCACCTGCTGCCGAGCACTAATCAGAGAGCTATTTATTCACATTTCTCGCCACGCTCAGTCTGTTGAACAACTTAAGCTATACATCAAGCAAGAATGGGAAAGAATTCCACCTGAAAAGCTTAAAAAATGTGTCTCCTCAGTTCCCAAACGTTTACCGAGTGTTGTTAAAGGGAAAGGCCATGTAACACAGTTGTGAACATGCCCTTTCCCAACTACTTTGGCACGTGTTACAGCCATGAAATTCTAAGTTAATTATTATTTACAAAAAAAAATCAAGTTTATGAGTTTCAACATCAAATATCTTGTCTTTGTAGTGCATTCAATTGAATATGGGTTGAAAAGGATTTGCAAATCATTGTATTCCGTTTATATCTAACACAATTTCCCAACTCATATGGAAACGGGGTTTGTATGTTAGGCCAGCAGAGAATGCTTTGGTATCCTAACGGCACACCATTGGTTTTCATGACAAGACTCAAGTATCAGCTACTTTTCTTTGTAAGTCAAAGTACTTGAGAGCTGTCTACAAGATATTTTCATTCCCTGTGAATTTTGTTGAGTTATTACATCTTACAATCTTCATGTCAGAATGTGGTGATCCAGGATGATGCCTTGTATGTGTGATTAATGTCTTCACGGAACCGCTAACGTATCATTTACAGTGTAGTGTTCCAGCTGAGTGTGATTGTTTCGCTGTGTTCATTTAAGATTTTGCGCCTCGTCAGTTGTTCAAATGTCGCAGCTTCTCCCTAACAATGCTGGATATAAATCACAGTTGTCAGAAGTGAGTAACCTATGTGTGCCGCAAGTAATTTATGTTGTCTGGCAGGGGGAGCAAGGACCTAGGGGCCCTCGAGGAAAAGCCGGGGCCCCGGGCAGAGACGGGGGAAATGGAGAAGATGGACAGCCTGGGTCACTTGGTGTCACGGGGTTACAGGTGAGTTTTTGTTTTTTTTTGCACAAAAGGTGTGTGAACTAGATCAGTTTACTATTTTCATCATGGGAATGAGGCTCTTAATAATTTTTGTGATCCATTCTTTTTCTAGGGTGGAATGATTGTGGAAAATACAGCTTCAATGATTTTGCAAAATAAAAAAGTAGGAAGTTTGGAGTTATTTGGAATCTGGGTAAAAAAAATATATGCAACAGAAAGGGTGACATTTTTTTGTTGTAAATCTCAAAAATATCTTAATTTCTGACTTTTTTTCTGTAAATATAGTATCAGGCATTTTGAGTTGCTCATAATGTGTACTTCGTTATATTTGTCTACAAGGATCTTGACAGTAATTTATTAGCATAGAATTGCAAATACATGTTAACACGAAGTATATTACAGTGATTCAACATAAATGTTATTCTAAAAATAAACAATTAACATGAAAAAAAGAATTAGGTACACCCCCCCACCCATTATAGTTGAAATATCAAATTTGAAGAATAATAAATGTGTACTATAGTCCTTCAAATGGTCTGCAGATGATCGGAATGAAGCAACTTCCTGTGCACCATGTGACTAATGGAATATTCCAATTTATTTAGAAGGGGTGATGTTAGGTAACAAGATTCAGTAATTTTATAAATATAAAAAAGTATAAATAACTTATAATGTATAACACACACACACACACACACACACACACACATACATATATATATATATATATATATATATACAGTATGTATATATATTTATATATATGTGTGTATATTTATAAATATATATATATATATACAGTATGTATATATATATATATATATATATGTGTGTATATTTATAAATATACATATATATATATATATATATATATATATTTATAAATATACATATATATATATATATATATATGTGTGTGTATATATATATATGTGTGTGTGTGTGTATATATACATGCATACATATACAGTATTTACACACACACACACACACACACACACACACACACACACACACACACACATACATATATATATATATATATATATATATATATATATATATATATATATATATATGAGTCCCCTTCAAATGTATATATTTTATTTTCTGGGGATGCAAATGGAACAGATTGGAAGTAATGGTCCAGATTTTGTAATGTACGGGTAGCTTCTGATTCAATTGTATTCTTTACCAACCCTTGATGTAAGTTTTACTATCATTCTATCCTGGAAAAATATAAAAATAAATTCAGATAAAACTATCAGAGACAATCGAGCCCACAATTGGTGTATTACTGTATAATTTTTTTTTTTTTTTTTTTTTTAATATATTTTTATTGTTTTGATCATGTTTTATCATTTATGTTTTAATCTTTTGTTTTGTTTTATTCTATGTTTCTGATCATGTTCTAACTTCTTCACGTTAATTGACCTCAGGGACCTTGGGGTTACCGGGGCGAGCGAGGGTCCAAAGGGGAAAACGGTGATGAGGTAAGTAGGACAAGTATCAGATAAAACATTAACTGGTACATCATAACCTTCAGGACATAATTATGAACAAAAATATGCAGAAGTACAGTAGAATGTACAACAATTATTCTCAACAAAAGAGAAGAAATAAAACCACAGAGAAAAATTTAATTTATAAAACATTTGTATGAACATATAACACTTGCAACCTTTAGTATATCAGTATGTGGAATTTAATGGATTAAGCAAATAACTCAAACAATATACTAATATTATCCAGTTTAAGAAAATGTTCAAACTCAAAGTGTTTACAAAGTACAAAGTAGAAGAACCATGATAAACATTCTGAATGTATTGATAATCTCACTTATCTCAACATTTTTTTAATGTTATTGTTTATAGAGTATATTGTGAATAAATTAAGAACAGGAAGTGAACAAAAAGTGATAGCAACTGCTATGTAAAGACAAAGGGGTAGGATTAAATAATCTCTGCTTCGTCCAACTCGTTTTCGAACATGTTGAAAACAGAAACTGGAAATTGTGATGTATATTGTAATTGTGCGCATGTTCGAAATAAACTCAAACTCAACTCAACTCATCATTCGTACCAAAATAGTCGCCGACGGCTATCACAGTCTACCATGAATCAGTGATAATTGTTTTTGTTCACGGAAATAGTGATCATCGCTATGTGCTCAGTGAACTCAATGTGTCCAGGAAAGAAGTAATGGCAATGCTTAAAATGACCAAAAAACTGTAGTATAAATATTACTTGTTATTATTAGGGTAGGGCATCGTTTGGACTTGGACTATTGCGGTTCCAATTACAATTCCTCCTTCTGACTCCGGTTCTTAATAATTCTCGATTACGATTCTTTTAAGAGACAGGGCGAAACATGTTCTTTTCTCACTGACCTATTATGAATATCAATACTTGGAACTTGAATATAAATGTTATGAAGTATATGTATATTTATAGAGATGTCCGATAATGGCTTTTTTGCCGATATCCGATATTCCGATATTGTCCAACTCTTAATTACCGATTCCGATATCAACCGATACCGATATATACAGTCATGGAATTAACACATTATTATGCCTAATTTTGTTGTGATGCCCCGCTGTATGCATTAAAACAATGTAACAAGGTCTTCCAAAATAAATCAACTCAAGTTATGGAAAAAAAATGCCAACATGGCACTGCCGTATTTATTATTGAAGTCACAAAGTGCATTATTTTTTTTAACATGTCTCAAAATAGCAGCTTGGAATTTTGGACATGCTCTCCCTGAGAGAGCACGAGGAGGTTGAGGTGGGCGGGGTTGAGGGGGAGGGGTTGATGTGTGTGTGGGGGGGGGGGGGCGTAGGGGGTAGCGGGGGTGGATATTGTAGCATCCTGGAAGAGTTAGTGCTGCAAGGGGTTCTGGGTATTTGTTCTGTTGTGTTTATGTTGTGTTACGGTGCGGATGTTCTCCCGAATTGTGTTTGTCATTCTTCTTTGGCGTGGGTTCACAGTGTGGCGCATATTTGTAACAGTGTTAAAGTTGTTTACACGGCCACCCTCAGTGTGACCAGTATGGCTGTTGCTTTACATTCACTTGTGTGTGTGAAAAGCCGTAGATATTATGTGATTGGGCCGGCACGCAAAGGCAGTGCCTTTAAGGTTTATTGGTGCTCTGTACTTCTCCCTACGTCCGTGTACCACTCCGTACATCGGCGTTTTAAAAAATCATAAATTTAACTTTTTGAAACCGATACCGATAATTTCCGATATTACATTTTAAAGCATTTATCGGCCGATAATATCGGCAGCTCAATATTATCGGACATCTCTATATATTTATAGGTATATGTAGATGCTAGAAGTGGTCACAACATCGACAAAACTTGTCACTTTGGCGTACTGATTTTTAGAATGAACCCTGTAAGATCCGACCAAAACATCTAGTCTTACTCGCTAGCAGTGCTTATAGCTACAGATGGAGAAAACTGTTTTTCCAAGCATATTGTAGGAGCGAAGAAAGTGAGTGTCGAGGACAGTGCTAACGGAAGTGGATGATATGTGTGTGTATATGATATGTGTTGTGTTTTGTTTGCTCGGTCCTCTTTTTATCTTTTAACCTGTTCATTGTACAGCACTTTGGCTACCCCTGTGGTAAATTTTAAATGTGCTTTATAAATAAAGTTGATTTGATTTGATATTCATTGAATTGAAGACAGAAATCATAAAAAAATATTACAGAACGTGTACATAGCTAAATTGTTGAAACAGTTGGAGCGTAGCACTGCTAGTCTGCACAAAACTGGAGCAGAATTAGTCGATAACGACAGTCAAGGACGACACAATAAACTGCAGACATTCATCCATGAAAATATGGAAAAGGTGCTGATTTTTTTGTTTAATGGAGAGGCAGCTGGTAGTAGATATCATAGAATCCCACTCCTCAAGATAAACGCTGCACATTATTTTTACATTACTTCATAAAACTATTGTAATTGTTTGTTAGTACATTCCATTGTATGATACGAGTTAAAGTTGTGATGTTCACAGATTGAAAAGTAGGTACAAGCTGCGTCACAAAAGCAAATAAACTTGTATCCTGAGGTACCACTGTATATGAATTGTTCCAAAATGTGATTAGAAAAATCTGTATCATGAATGACATACATGTTTCTTTTCTAGGGTCTTATGGGCCCAAAAGGTCCCAAAGGGAAAACAGGAGAGCCGGGAGACAAGGTAAACTTTAAGCCGACATGACACCATTGTAATAATTGTGATAAAACTACTAAATTGTGATTATCGTGACACCACCTTTATTGGTGTATTTTGAGCTTCTTCTGTCATGTCCCACAGGAAACAGCATTTTTTTTTTCAAATCCTGTGAAGAACCTTACAATGTTGATCTATTTGTATTCTCATTACCTACAATTTTCACACTGCTGAATGTAACTGGAGGCCTGTGTATGGTTCAAGAATGAAGTTCCCTGGAAGTTCCCTGCCTCTCAAGGCCCCCCTGACATCTCACATGCCCTCCCAGAGAGGCCCTCAAGTGAACTGTCACTGTTCAGCAACTTTGCCTTATGAAGATATATCAAATAGTTTCACTTTGCTTCGAGCAAATACTACACAGTCTCTCCAGGAATTTGTGATGTGATGATTGCGCCAAATCACACAAGCTCAGGCAAACCCCGTAAATCAGACCTGGGAAAATTAAGGCCCAAGGGCCACATGCGGTCCGTTAAGCTTTTCAATCTGGCCCGCAGACATTCCCAAATAATTGTTTTAGATCTTTAAGATGGAAAGTGTAGCTGCCATTATGATGTGCAGTGATGTTTTCAAATGATATGTAAGTCTTGAACTATACAAAGTAATTCAATGGTTGGAATCTGCACTTTTGCATGATATACCGTATTTTCCGCACCATAAACCGCCCTGGGTTATAAGCCGCGCCTTCAATGAACGGCATATTTCAAAACTTTGTCCACCTATAAGCCGCCCCGTGTTATAAGCCGCATCTAACTGCGCTAAAGGAATGTCAAAAAAACAGTCAGATAGGTCAGTCAAACTTTAATAATATATTAAAAACCAGCGTGATGTGGGCGCGCATGGAGTCGTATATCAACATGGACGGAGCTGCGTGAAAAAAGCCACCCGGCCTCTTCGCGTAAACTTACCTTAACCACTCGCTCATCTTTTCTTCATCCATCCATCCCTTCGAGTTAGCTTTTATGATGACGCCGGCTGGAAAGGTCTCTTTTGGCAAGGTCTTCCTTTTGAATATCACCATGGGTGGAAGTTTCTGGCCATTAGCATGGCAAGCTAGAACCACAGTGAAGGATGACTTCTCATTCCCTGTGGTGCGAATATTCACCGTACGTGCTCCCGTTGTATCCACAGTGCGGTTCACAGGAATATCAAAAGTCAGTGGAACCTCGTCCATGTTGATAATGTTCTCTGGCCGGATCTTTTTTTCAGCTATCTTGTTTTTACAATATGCACGGAAAGTAGCCAGCTTTTCTTGAAAGTCTTTAGGCAGTTGCTGTGAAATAGTAGTCCGTGTGCGGATGGAGAGATTGCGTCTTTTCATGAACCGGAAACCTGTCGCTTAGTAGGAGCCATTTTGTGGTCTTTACAGATGTAAACACACAAAGGAAATGAAACGTAATATCCGCGCGCTTCTTCTTCTTCTATGGGGGCGGGTGGTTGCTTACAGTAGAAGAAGAAGCGCTTCCTCTTCTATAGGGGCGGGTGCTTACCTTGGCGGTTGCTTGCGTAGAAGAAGAAGCACTTCCTCTTCTACGGGGAAAAAAGATGGCGGCTGTTTACCGTAGTTGCGAGACCGAAACTTTATGAAAATGAATCTTAATATTAATCCATATATAAAGCGCACCGGGTTATAAGCCGCACTGTCAGCTTTTGAGTAAATTTGTGGTTTTTAGGTGCGGCTAATAGTGCGGAAAATACGGTACTAGTTACTATGGTAATCTAAGTCACAGCAGCTCAGACGAGGCACCAAGCAGTGTGGGTGGGGAGCGTTTCAACAGAGTGTTTCCAGAGCGGCCAGCCTGAAATGTGGTTGTCAGAGACAGACGCAGAAGGAGATTTTTACAACAAAGTTCGAAAGCTTAGAGATTTATCACATATATCAGATTGTAGGTGGGTTTATTTTTTAACCTTTACGTTCATATTTCGCTTTGTTTGTTGCATTTTTGTTGCGTATCGCTTCATTGTAAAATATGTCGATCGAGAGGGGGTGTGACGTTCATATGTTGTCAATATTCAGTGTTGTATCGTTCATAGTTAATATCGTAAATCCCACATTCTTTATTTTCATGTACATTCTGGGTGTCTCATTCAGTAAAAATGTTTTAAATTACATTCCGTTTTTTAAGGCGGTCTGTCATAACGCTTTTAGCATTCAATCAGACATTATTGTGAGGTTTTGTATTAGTGTTCCCAAACACATTTTTTCTCTAATTTTGGCCCTTTGAGTCAAAATAATTGCCCAGGCCTTCCATAAATTATGCACAACCTTGCAACATTTCGCCATTCAAATTTGTCTCTGAGCAGCGCTCAAACGTGCAGGTCAACCGTCTTTAAAACATATGTTTGTTTGTCGAGTAGACAAAGGAGGAACAACAACATGTAACAATTGTTATGTACAGGGGGGAGTAGACGGCACAGAAAACAAGGGGCGTAATATAGCTCTGTTTATTTATTATATATATCATGATATATATAATAATCAAACAATGTAGTGTGACAAAATCAAAGAGTGTGTATGGTGTGTGACTAAGTGTGGGAATGAATTGTTGTGTGTTACCGGGAGTGTTGAGCGAGAAGCGGAAGTCCTGGAGGGGAAAGGCATGGTCAAATGTCCATGAATCAAGCGTTTCGCTGGATTGTAAAATATGTCGACCGAGAGGGGGTGTGACGTTCATATGTTGTCAATATTCAGTGTTTTATCGTTCATAGTTAATATCGTAAATCCCACATTCTTTATTTTCATGTACATTCTGGGTGTCTCATTCCGTAAAAATGTGTTAAATTCCTTTCCGTTTTTTAAGGCGGTCTGTCATAACGTTTTTAGCATTCAATCAGACATTATTGTGAGGTTTTGTATTAGTGTTCCTAAAAATAGATATACCGGCCCCAAACACATTTTTTTCTCTAATTTTGGCCCTTTGAGTCAAAATAATTGCCCAGGCCTGCCGTAAATTATGCACAACCTTGCAACATTTCGCCATTCAAATTTGTCTCTGAGCAGCGCTCAAACGTGCAGGTCAACCGTCTTTAAAACATATGTTTGTTTGTCGAGTAGACAAAGGAGGAACAACAACATGTGACAATTGTTATGTACAGGAGGGGGAGTAAACGGCACAGACAACAAGGGGCGTGATATAGCTCTGTGTATTTATTATATATATCACGATATATATAATAATCAAACAATGTAGTGTGACAAAATCAAAGAGTGTGTATGGTGTGTGACTAAGTGTGGGAATGAATTGTTGTGTGTTACCGGGAGCGTTGAGCGAGAAGCGAAAGTCCTGGAGGGGAAAGGCATGGTCAAATGTCCATGAATCAAGCATTTCGCTGGATTGTAAAATATGTCGATCGAGAGGGGGTGTGACGTTCATATGTTGTCAATATTCAGTGTTTTATCATTCATAGTTAATATCGTTAATCCCACATTCTTTATTTTCATGTACATTCTGGGTGTCTCATTCCGTAAAAATGTGTTAAATTCCATTCCGTTTTTTAAGGCGGTCTGTCATAACGCTTTTAGCATTCAATCAGACATTATTGTGAGGTTTTGTATTAGTGTTCCTAAATATAGATATACCGGCCCTCAGACAAATTTTTTTTATAGCGGGGCGTAGGAGGTCCGTGTCCAAGCGGGAGATCGAGATCGAGATCCGAGAGGCAGTCGCGGGGTGAGACGAGACGCACAGCTCGTAACTCGGGAGCGAAGGGGTAGCTGCCAGGAACGACAAGGGGAGAAACACAAGACCAATCATAAAACGAAAAGAGAGAAAGAGAAACACGGGCAAGTCTGGATGTCTCGCCTCCATCTTTCCAGTGGTTAGCTCCGAGTTACGAAACCGGTTGTTATGAAGCTGACTGTGGCGCGTTCTTTCTGACGTCACTTCCTGTGTGGGGCGCGGTCTTTCTGACGTCACTTCCTCTCCGAACTCAGTTTGTAAACGATCGATGAGTCCACACAAAGCTAAGAGCCGGAGATTCAAGAAATTGACAGCGCACTTACCTGTGTAAAAAGTTATCCAAGGGGGGGAACCTTAAACGATGCGTTAGTGTGGCTGACACAAGGCTTAGACTAAATAATTATACTAAATAATTATTGTAGTTATCCGGCTTAATGTTGACAGAGCCTTTATAAATACCATAAAAATCCTTAATGGAACAATTCGCTCAATACCACTCCCATGGCTCCCTGTCCAATCAAACATTTCATCTTCACATATCCGACAAAGAGCACACACCCAAAGGATGCTTCAAAAGGTGAAACTCCCATCTACCAAGCCGCAAAGAAACATCCTCAACCCACCTATTGCTTGACGCCCAATTTGGAAGAACACTCCACCAGATGATTTCACCATCCAATCAGCTTGAGAGAAGGAATGGTCATCCAAGGAGGTCCCCAATAAACATCTGGTGCCAGACCCTCCAACAGGTCCCTGGCACTGACCTGCCTAGGATACAGTGGTCAATCATCAACAGATTCAGGACTGGACATGGCCCGTGCTTAGCCAGCCTTTACAGACGGGGCAGTAGTCCGAGTCCACTGTGTGCTTCTGGAGGGGAGCAGACAATGGAACACATCATTGAAGCCTGCACTCAACTGCTTGGCTGAAGGACTTTGCATCCGCTAAAAAAGTAAACCTAGTAAAGAGGCAGCATTTACACGACAAAGGTGTCAACAAGACAACAATTGACTGCAGTACTGTATGCTAAGCTTACCAAAGAAACAGCATACAGTATATGTGCTTTGTCACTGCACAAAAGCTACTCACCTTGTCAGGGCTGAACCCGTTTTTCCATTGTCAAAAGCAGGTCCTAAGAGATACTATAGGAAGTATGATTTGGGGTTACACATACAGCAAACCAACAACGTATGGATGGTGTCAGAGTGTGTAGGTGACGAACCCCAAGATGCAGAGAAGGCGGAAGGCATTGTGTGGGAAAACGTGATTTAATTTAACACTATGGCAAAAAACAAACAAAAGGGTACAAACAAAAGGCGCGCACAAGGCGGAGAACAAACTTGGCTATGAACTAAAATAGCACAAAGGCTAACTGTCGACAAGAAACAAAAACACTTACTGTGACACGAAGGAACTATGACATGAGCAGAGTGAACAAAAGTAGACAGAGCTACAACGACAAGTATTATGACAGGTAGTAGTGACAACAAGTATTAGCGACAATAATCCAGCACTGACTGGAGGAGACGGCAGGTTTAAATAGCAGCTGGCTGATTGACACCAGGTGTGGCCAGGTGCCAATCAGCGCAGCTGAGGGGAAGCAGCACTCAGGGAGACAATGAGGAAATGACAGAGGAAATACTAAAACTTGACCAAACTGTCAGAGACAAGCCTGACAGGTCACTGATTTTTTTCAGTTTTTTTACCATTATCTGCTGACACTTCTTTTTTTACTGGTCAACAGAATAGTCAAAAATATAATGTATACATTATAGATGGATATATAGATAGATAGTACTTTATTGATTTCTTCAAATTAAAAAAATATTAATAAGATATTGAAGCTAAGTTGTCAGTGTCTTTTTGAGCTGCAAAGCATATGTGTATGGGGTGCCTAATGTCAAAATTATGTCACAGTTTTCGAGCAGATAAATAAATCAATCAATCAATCAATGTTTATTTATATAGCCCTAAATCACAAGTGTCTCAAAGGGCTGCACAAGCCACAATGACATCCTCGGTTCAGATCCCACATATATCAGGGGTCTCCAAACTTTTTCACTCGGGGGCCGCATTGGGCCAGGCTGTGTATATGTATATATATATATATATATACATATATATATATATATATATATATATATATATATATATATATATATATATATATATATATATATATATATATATATATATATTCGAGCGCAATAATGTCACCTTATCGATGGGAAAATGCATTTTTAGACAATAGGCTAGGAGACCCCGAAAGTAACAAACGGTAGAAAATGGATAACAAAAAGGACAGATTTAAAAAAATCAATAATTAAAAAACTAGACTTTTTTTTTTCTTTTTTTTTAAACTTGGGCCGAATATTTGACGCTGGCGGCCGTAGTTTGGGGACCCCTGAGATAAATGTTCCCATTTAGCTCACTTTTCTCACATTTAACTAATTTTCATCATATTTAAGTTTAAATTAAATGTTGACTCTTACTGTCATATCCAAATGTTAAATCTAAATCTAAAGTTTAAATCTAAAGTTTAGATCTAAACCTAAATGTTGGATCCAAACCTGAATGTTAAATCTGAATCTTATTCTTAAATCTAGGTATGAATCTAAATGTGAGCGCTAAATGTTAAATCTAAACCTAAATGTTACATCTAAATGTAAATGTTAAATCTAAATCTTAAAGCTAATTGTTAAATCTAAACCTAAATGTTACATTTAAATCTTAAATGTAAATCTTGAATCTAAATGTGAGCTCTAAATGTTAAATCTAAAGCTAAATGTAAATATAAATAGTAAATCTTAATAGAAAACTTAAATCTGAATGTTGAATCTAAATCAAAATGTTAAATCAAAATGTTAAATCTAAATATAAATGTTAAATCAAAATCTTAATCTAAACCTAAATGTTGAATCTAAATGTAAATGTTAAATCTAAATCTTAAAGCTAATTGTTAAATCTAAACCTAAATGTTACATTTGAATATTAAATGTAAATCCTGAGTCTAAATGTTAAATCTAAACCTAAATGTAAAAATAAATAGTAAATCTTAATATAAAACTTAAATCTGAATGTTGAATCTAAATCAAAATGTTAAATCAAAATGTTAAATCTAAATATAAATCTTAAATCTAAATCTTAAATCTAATTGTTGAATCTAAACCTAAATCTTATAGCTAATTGTTTATTCTAAACCTAAATGTTAAATCTAAATGTAAATGTTAAATCTAAATGTAAATGTTAAATCTAAATCTTAAAGCTAATTGTTAAATCCAAACCTAAATGTTACATTTAAATCTTAAATGTAAATCTTGAATCTAAATGTGAGCTCTAAATGTTAAATCTAAACCTAAATGTAAATATGAATAGTAAATCTTAATATAAAACTTAAATCTGAATGTTGAATCTAAATCAAATTGTTAAATGAAAATGTTAAATCAAAATGTTGAATCTAACTATAAATGGTAAATCTAAATCTTAAATCTAATTGTTAAATCTAAACCTAAATCTTAAAGCTAATTGTTAATTCTAAACCTAAATGTTACATTTAAATCTTAAATGTAAATCTTGAATCTGAATGTGAGCTCAAAATGTTTTAAATTTAAACCTAAATGTTAAAGTAAATATAAATATAAACAGTAAATCTTAATATAAAACTTAAATCTGAATGTTGAATCTAAATCAAAATGTTAAATCTTAAATCTAATTGTTAAATCTAAACCTAAATGTAAATGTAAATCTAAATAGTAAATCTTGATATATATCTTAAATCTCAATGTTGAATCTAAATCGAAATGTTAAATCTTAATCTAGATGTTAAACCTAAATTTAAATCTTAATGTGAGCGCGACAGATTAAATTTAAACCTATTTGTTCAATCTAAATCTTAATGTTAAATATGAATTTAAATCTAAATCTATATGTAAGCGCTAAATCTCTCGCCAAGTGTGAAGATAAATATTCATAGAATGCCAATTTTCTACCAATCCACAGCCCCAAGTGTTAAAAGTTCAACATGTTTTGTTATGTTAGGCAAAATTGTCTGAACACTGAACTAATGATGTTGAACTGTCTGCTGTCTTTAGGGTTTACCTGGTTTACCGGGACCACCTGGTCCTGTTGGGCTCAGGGTGAGTATCCGTGTCTCTCTAATTACAACATGTGTGAATGTTTTGAGGTACGAGCCATCTCTCATGTATTATTTTTTTGCTTTTAGTTGCGATTGAAAGCATCAAATACCGGTACCTCCTCACGACTTGTTGGCGTAGAAAATGTCACAGTGAAGACTAGACTCGATCAGACTAGATCTGTCCCATCTGAGTCCGCGACCGTGAACTGATGAAACATTCTCAAACAACAACTGTAGTTGTTTGTGGCACAGGGGTCTTCAACGTTTTCAGGCCAAGAACCCAAAACATTTTAAAATCATGCAAAAGTCCATTCATGTCAGCAACTTCAAATGTAAAACTAATATGTGATACAAACTTATTACAAGCTTCTATTTCTTGAAATGTTGATGATCATGTCTTACAGTTTTTAAATGCTAACTGTTTTATGTTTAAAATGTGAGGTTTTCATAAGCATAATTGTCAGGTTCAAACACTGATGACATCTATTAAACAAGACAAGAAGCAAGGAATTAAACAGAGACAGAATTAAATTTGGCTCAATTTGAGGAGAAACGTCTGGGCTGTACTCTTGCACAGTCTCCAGCACGCTCTGGCGAAAGATTGTACACCACTTCTTTTAATTTGGACTTTCCCTGTTTACATAACAGCAGTTGACCATTTGCAACAGGTTTGCGGTGTTTGGTGGAAGAGGCTGTTGATTTCAAGCGTCTCGGCCAAGAGGAGAAGAAGGCAGATTGTAGTACTTCATCAATACAAACTTACAATATAGCCCCATTGAGATCCAATGTTATTTTAAAAAAATGAGCAGGATAGAACAATTTTAAGAAGGAATCTAACACAAAATTATTTTAAAAGACAAGTGCCTCTCAATCCACTTTTTCCTTTTCGGCCAACTTTAAATATGACATATAAAATGTAACGTAGTGTTTTCCTAACATTATTTTGTAATACAAACATTTTTGCTTTTCAGGGGCCTCCTGGGATCCGAGGTGGTTATGGTCCAGAAGGCCAACGTGGACCTGATGTAAGTGACTTTTGAGGCTACAGAGGCCTCATGTATTCAGAGTGTGAGTGAAGTATATTTATATAGCGCTTTTCTCTAGTGACTCAAAGCGCTTTTACATAGTGAAACCCAATATCTAAGTTACATTTAAACCAGTGTGGGTGGCACTGGGAGCAGGTGGGTAAAGTGTCTTGCCCAAGGACACAACGGCAGTGACTAGGTATGGCGGTAGCGGGGATCGAACCTGGAACCCTCAAGTTGCTGGCACGGCCACTCAACCAACCGAGCTATATATGGCGTAGCTTTCCTCCTAAAAATGTACGTACCTTTACATCAAGAAAACGACGTACAATGGAGCATGTTCGGCAGCGCACAACTACAGAGTATGTTTCTTACAAGTATCATCCCTGCAGGACGAGGAATAGCTAAACATGCTTCACTACACACCGTAGCTCACCGGCGTCACAATGTAAATAAACGCAATGGGTGGATCTACACTTGACATCCACTGTAATGATACCAAGTATAGAAGCGTATCTTGTCGATAGTACTATGATTACATCGATAGTTTTTAGCATCACAACATTTAAAAAAAAATTTATATTATGTTTATAAACTCAGGAAATACGTCCCTGGACTTTTTATTACAAATAGCAACAGAGGAGGATTTTACCATTCTAGTGTACATGTACAAAACCCAAAACCAGTGAAGTTGACACGTTGTGTAAATCGTAAATAAAAACAGAATACAATGATTTGCAAATCCGTTTCAACCTATATTCAATTGAATAGACTGCAAAGACAAGATACTTAACATACGAACTGGTAAACTTTGTTCTTTTTTGCAAATCTTAGCTCATTTGGAATTTGATGCCTGCAACATGTTTCAAAAAAGCTGGCATGAGTGGCAAAAAGACTGAGAAAGTTGAGAAATGCTCATCAAACACTTAAGTCTTTTTCATGGACACCCCTGCTTATTTCAGCAAGACAACGCTAAACCACATTCTGTTGTTACAACAGCGTGGCTTCGTAGTAAAAGAGTGCGGGTACTAGACTGGCCTGCCTGTAGTCCAGACCTGTCTCCCATTGAAAATGTGTGGCGCATTATGAAGCGTAAAGTACCACAACGAAGACCCCGGACTGTTGAACAATTTAAGCTGTACATCAAGCAAGAATGGGAAAGAATTCCACCTGATTAGCTTAAAAAATGTGTCTCTTTTTAGTTCCCAAACGTTTACTGAGTGTTGTTAAAAGGAAAGGCCATGTAACACAGGGGTAAAAATGCCCGTGTCAACTTTTTTGCAATGTGTTGCTGCCATTAAATTCTAAGTTAATGATTATTTGCAAAAAAAAACACATTAAACATTAAATATCTTCTCTTTGCAGTCTATTCAATTGAATATACCGGTAACTTGAAAAGTATTTGCAAATCATTGTCGTCTGTTTTTATTTACGATTTACACAACGTGCCAACTTCACTGGTTTTGGGTTTTGTACAAAAGATCCAGAGTCTGACCCACAGAGACAGGAAAGCAAAGAACCGATTGGTTGAAAGTGCTTTAAAAGTTAGTTCTTTAGCTTTTCCTTTCAATGCCTTTCACTCCATAAAGCTATATGGAGTACTCTTTTGAATCAGATTAGTAACAGTTTTGAATTCTAATTAACCATGATTAATCAGAGTAAATTATTTTCTTGTGAATTTTAAATAACTTAAAAACAATACCCCGATATTTTGACATAAATGCAATTTTACTGTCATAAAGGAACAATTTTTGAAAGTTTCACTGAATATAAGTGATTTATTTTCTTGGAACTTGGTAAAATCTTTATTTTAAGTCCAATCGGGGTGTAGTTTGAAGTGAAATTTGTCACAGAGCTCACTAGTCGTAAAGTTAGTTAAAGTAAAGGAGCAAGTGGCGTCAAAATGAATTGGGTGATTAATCTGCGTCGATACATTATTAATATGGTATTTTTTTAAATGAATCACATGCGTTAACTCCTTAAATTTGACAGCCCTATTTATAAGTAAACAGGCTAAGTAGTATTATGTCTGTCTCCTTATTTGACACAACTATGCACATCCATGCAAGAATATTGCATTTGACCTATCTGTCAATAATATCTACATGTAGTCCATGTTACATTGCTAATGCAACATTACATTTTAGTTCATTATGGGTCAATAGTTATATAGCGCAATGCAGACCAAACAGATTAGCAAACAATGTATGCTCACTCTGTAACTACTTGCTATTTGCTAATAATATCAATAATCAGGAAGATGCCACATGCTTACGTATCATTACATTTGTCTATCTACTGTTATTGGACTTATCGTTTCATTGTATCAACCATTGAAATAAATTACAGGAACTGTTGCCGCGATTAAACGTAGTTTTGTGTAAATCCTTCTATGTAAGATGCTGTGTAACGGGTGTTGTCGGGATGTCAAGGATGAAGGTGTGAGAGACGAGCAGATATTGGCAATTTTGCATGTAAAATAGTTCATTGTTGTAGATGTGTGATATGAGGGTAATTGGTTTACAGTGGAAAATAGTTTTGCAAATGCATGTACAACACTTAAAGGGGAACATTATCACAATTTCAGAAGGGTTAAAACCATTAAAAATCAGTTCCCAGTGGCTTGTTTTATTTTTCAAAGTTTTTTTCAAAATTTTACCCATCACGCAATATCCCTAAAAAAAGCTTCAAAGTGCCTGATTTTAACCATCGTTATATACACCCGTCCATTTTCCTGTGACGTCACATAGTGATGCCAACTCAAACAAACATGGTGCATAGAACAGCAAGCTATAGCGACATTAGCTCGGATTCAGACTCGGATTTCAGCGGCTTAAGCGATTCAACAGATTACGCATGTATTGAAACGGATGGTTGTAGTGTGGAGGCAGGTAGCGAAAACGAAATTGAAGAAGAAACTGAAGCTATTGAGCCATATCGGTTTGAACTGTATGCAAGCAAAACCGACGAAAACGACACGACAGCCAGCGACACGGGAGAAAGCGAGGACGAATTCGGCGATCGCCTTCTAACCAACGATTGGTATGTGTTTGTTTGGCATTAAAGGAAACTAACAACTATGAACTAGGTTTACAGCATATGAAATACATTTGGCAACAACATGCCCTTTGAGGGTGCAGACAGCCCAATTTTAATCAATTAATATATTCTGTAGACATACCCTCATCCGCGCTCTTTTCCTGAAAGCTGATCTGTCCAGTTTTGGAGTTGATGTCAGCAGGCCAGGGAAGCTAGGGCCGATATTCTTCTCTTGATCATCTTCGGTGGCATAAGGGACGGTGTGAGCCAAGACATCCAGGGGGTTTAGCTCGCTCGTCTGCGGGAACAAACTGCCGCCATTGCTTGCCGTGCTACCGAGGTCCTTTGTCCCTGAATTGCTCACACACTCCGGCAGATTCAATGGGGGTCTGGCGGCAGATTTCTTTGACTTTATCGTTGGAAATGCATCTGCTTTGAGTGTCGCAGGATATCCACACATTCTTGCCATCTCTGTCGTAGCATAGCTTTCGTCGGTAAAGTGTGCGGAACAAACGTCCAATTTTTTGCCACTTTCGCATCTTTGGGCCACTGGTGCAACTTGAATCCGTCCCTGTTCGTGTTGTTACACCCTCCGACAACACACCGACGAGGCATGATGTCTCCAAGGTACGGAAAACAGTCGAAAAAACGGAAAATAACAGAGCTGATTTGACTCGGTGTTTGAGAAAATGGCGGATTACGTTGTGACGTCATCGCTCCGAGAGCGAATATTAGAAAGGCGTTTAATTCGCCAAAATTCACCCATTTAGAGTTCAGAAATCGGTTAAAAAAATATATGGTCTTTTTTCTGCAACATCAAGGTATATATTGACGCTTACATAGGTCTGGTGATAATGTTCCCCTTTAAAACCTTTAGTATATCAGTATGTATGATTAAATTATGGAATGGATTAAGCAAATAAGTCAAAGTACTAATATGATCTAATCTAGGGAATCGTTAAAACTCAGTGTTTACAAAGTACAAGAATGAAGAATTCTGGTAAACATCTTGAAATGAAAAAATGTGAATCTTATTCATCTCAATTTGTGAATCACAAAGACATGCACCTGGGGATAGGTTGATTGGCAACACTAAATTGGCCCTAGTGTGTGAATGTGAGTGTGAATGTTTTCTGTCTATCTGTGTTGGCCCTGTGATGAGGTGGTGACTTGTCCAGGGTGTACCCCGCCTTCCGCCGAAATGCAGCTGAGATAGGCTCCAGCACCCCCCCGTGGCCCCAAAAGGGACAAGCGGTAGAAAATGGATGGATGGACAACTTACTTAAGTATTATTATATAAGAACCTTATTATTAATTGATTTACTAATTTATTTATTTATCTATTTGTTTGTGTTACAGATTGAGTACATGAAGTGAACAAACATACCGTATTTTCCGGACCATATGGCGCACCGGGTTATAAGGCGCACTGCCGATGAATGGTCTATTTTTGATCTTTTTTCATATAAAAGTCGCACCGGATTATAGAGCCCATTAAAGGGGTCATATTATTTTTATTTTTTTTCTAAATTGAAAACACTTCCTTGTTCTTTGGTCAAAATGTTGCATAGATTATGTTTTACAGATCATCTTCAAGCCGCTTTCTGACAGTCGCTTCAGGATGCGCCGTTTTGTGGGCGGCCTTTTTTACGTGGTTCACCTTCGACAGCGTCTTCTGCCCGTCATCTTTGTTGTAGCGGTGTAGCGTGCAAGGACGGGAGTGGAAGAATTATCAAAAGATGGAGCTAACTGTTTTAATGACATTCAGACTTTACTTAAATCAATAACGGAGCAGCATCTCCTCATCCGGAAACAACAACAACACCGGAAATTTGTCCCGTGAAAAACCGTCCGACCGGACCTCTAATAACTAAAGTTTCTTGGGTGAATAAAGTAAGCTCACTACACCGGTATGTTTTAGCGCTTTCATGGCGAGTTTACTGACAGATATAAGTAATAACTTTACACTACTTTATATTAGAAATGTCACATAACAAGAAGATAGAAAAAAAGAAAAAGCCTATTGACTACGTCGTCGTTACGGACTACAAAGGCGGACGCGCGCAATTTTTCAGGATTTATGCAGATCCCAAATACAGATCAGCAGGTACCAGAAGGTAAGAAAAGTTGCTTTTGCATAATATTGCGAAACAAAACGCCAGATAATATGTCTTACCTTATACACACACCATAATAATACTTGTATGTTTAATACCCCGACAATCCACCAAGCGGAGCGGCTTCATAGCTTACCAAAGTCGTACTAAAACATTTTGAGAGATTTTTGAGCGCCGTGTGTAATGTTCTATGTTTTCAATGGAACATATAAAATGTTGGTGTTGTTTACTTGAGTCATATTGCCATCATACCTCTTACCACGTATATCTTATGTTTGACTACCATCTACTGGTTACACTTATCATTACACCATGTACCAAATAAAATTGCTTCGAGATCGGTGAGCAAAACCAGAATTATTCCGTACAGGATCCGTACAGGATTTTAAGTGCGCCTTATACGGTATTTGTTAAAAAATGCTATAAAAAGGAAACTGAACAGAATGAAAAAGTGATGCTACTTTCTACTCCTTTTCATAATGAGAAACTGGAAATATATGATGTATGCTTGTTCGAAATAAACTAATACCATACCATACCCATAAATAAGGTCTACGTTTTGTCTGTCCACCCTCTTGACATGTTCGCAGTAAACACTTTAACATGGCTTTGACCAATATTGTTACATGCTTAGCTCAACAAAACGGGAAATTCCACAATTTGAATTCTGTCGAGAAACTGCCGGCAGTCGCTGTGCTTTATCACCTACCTGCCGGCAGCCAAATGGTAATGTAATGAAGGTCATAATTTACCCATCAATACCTGTGATTACGAGCTTTCTTCGGGGAGTCATTCTTCTTAGAACTGCTTTCACTGCTGCAATGTATTCTAGCTCTCTCAGGGCAAGATCAGGCAAAGCTGGCTGCTGCAACAGATCACTAATGTGATATTTTGTCAGGTGTTTTGATCGAGTCACACTTAATGGTGTCTCTCAGTAGTTCTAACTGAAGTGATGGATGCCTCTCAGGTTCATAGTGAGAGACTAATGTATATTCTATATACAGTATGTGATATATTGTCTGTGTAATGATGGACTTGTACTCTGCTTTTTTGCCAGGGGGAGCCTGGACTGGATGGCCTTCTAGGTTTGCTGGGTTCACCGGTGAGCTAAATCACAGACCAAGAGATCTAAGTCACTTGTATTTATGTTTAAAAAGGAACTTCACTTTTTGCGGGGAATTTTGGCTATTACTCGCAATCTTTATGAGAGACAAGAACACATGCCTTTTTTAAGTACATTCTAACTCGTAAATCAGAATCAAAATCAGAATCAGAAATAGTTTAATAATCCCCTAGGGGAAATTACGATTTTCAGCACAATCCCATTCAAGAGCAGACAAACATTACAGGGAGACAGAACAGGATCGCTGACTGGTCTGCCAACTTCCGGCGCTCCTTACAAAAAAGTTAAGAAATCGATCAATCAATCAATGTTTATTTATATAGCCCTAAATCACAAGTGTCTCAAAAGGCTGCACAAGCCACAACGACATCCTCGGTACAGAGCCCACATAAGGGCAAGGAAAAACTCACCCCAGTGGGACGTCGATGTAAATGACTATGAGAAACCTTGGAGAGGACCGCATATGTGGGTGACCCCCCCCCCCCCTGCCCCCCCTCTAGGGGAGACCGAATGCAATAGATGTCGAGTGGGTCTGACATAATATTGTGAGAGTCCAGTCCATAGTGGATCCAACATAATAGTAAGAGTCCAGTCCATAGTGGGGCCAGCAGGAAACCATCCCGAGCGGAGACGGGTCAGCAGCGCAGAGATGTTCCCAACCGATGCACAGGCGAGCGGTCCACCCCGGGTCCCGACTCTGGACAGCCAGCACTTCATCCATGGCCACCGGACCTATGTACCCCCTCGATAGTTTGAGACGTGTTTATTAAACAAAAGGAAGTGGAGTGTGTAATTAATCCAAATAAGTATGGTGTGACTGTGTTGTGTTTAACTTAGTGTTACCAGGAGTTGTTGAAGGTGTGTGTTGAGCGGGAGGCGGAAGTCCAGGGAGGGCAAGGCAAGCTCGGAGGTCCGTGGGCAAGCGAGAGGTCAAAGGCAGGAGCGAAGCGTCAAGGTCCGTGTCCCGGCGTGAGGTCGAGATCTAGGAAGGCAGCAGGGAGTCCAGAGGGGATCCAGGGAGACGAGACACACAACTCGAAACCAGGAAATGGGGGAACGCTGCGGGATGACGACACAGGACACAAGACGATGAGCACAGAGGAGGGGAAACAGAGAGAGCGAATGCACATAGAAACGTGTAGGCTTACAGTACTGAGACAGGTAGCTACGTTCTGGCACTGAAACGCAGGACACGCTGGCTTATGAAGGGAGTTGGGTCTTCATCAGCATCAGGTGTGTTGATTTCTGATTGGCTGCAGTCGCGCGGAGGCGTGGGCGCGGCAGGAGGGGAACGCCTATGGGCGTGTCCAGAGGCGCGCTCAGATGAATGAGAGGCGGCAGGAGTCTGAGCCGTAACAGCCTCTTGTTAATTCTAAAATAAGAATCATGCCTTTCACCTGAATAGTAGGATGTGTACATACACCGAGAAGTTGGTACACTTTGACAACCAACTTAGACCCGAAAAAAGCAATAAAAGACCTCCTTTTATTTATTTATTTTTTTGCACCCCCGTTTTTTCTTCACGAGCACTATGAGTCATTCTTCATCCAAACGGGAAGATATGAACATCCCATCAGTCAGCATCCCAGTGAGAGCATGTTTTATTATCTTTGTTGTCTTTCATGAAGTCTGCCATGAGTGGTAGTCAGCGTTGTAGTTGAAAGAGAAAGTGAACGTTGTAATGCGTCTATGAAATGAGTGCTTAAAATGATCAGAATACGTAAATATTAAATGTTATTATGAATGTACGAGTTACTACATTACATATATACTTTCAGCATGTATTCTATATAAAAAGTTGATGGAAGTGTTTGGATGTTTGTTTAAGTGCTTTATAGGCAAACTTTTGCTTGTATTTATTTACTACACTATTTACTATAAACTACTTAGTGTGTGCTTGTCTTACATAAAGATTGTGAATGATCGGCAAAATTCAAAAATAAGTGCAGTTCCCCTTTAAGTATTGTTTTTGTGTGTGCGTGTTTTTCTTTTTTTTTGATAGGGTGCACCGGGCTTTACAGGACATGTCGGAGCTCAAGGAGTCAATGGCTCAAGGGTAAGATTAAACCAAAGAAGTACTGTAGTTAGAGGGGACCTAATATGCAAAACCAACTTTTCTTACCTACTGGTACCTGTTTTTGTGTATTTGGGATCCGCATAAATCCCAACATTTGAAATCAAACCTTGGAGTCATAGCAGAGATGTTTATAAAACAATCTTGCCTTCCTTCACTTCCACCAAACAAGTCGTTTGGAATTTGCCCGATTTGTGACATTTTTCCCCAGTGTGACGCAGCCGATATAGTTCATATATGGTGAGGGTTTACCCGAAAAGCTGAAGATAGCATATTATTGTGCTACAAAACTACAAAATGGCTGATTGGGAGAAGATGCAATCGAAGTGGAGGCATGTAAATAAGAACTTATACAAAATGGAGCTTCCTGAAGAGATAGTCAGGAAGTTGCTTAAAAACGGTCAGCCACTTCGTCCAGCGATCCCGAGGCGTTCACTGACCAGCCAGTACACATAGTCTTCCCAACGTGTCCTTGGTTTTCCTCGTGGTCTCCTGCCGGTCGGACGTGCTCTAAACCCCTCCCCAGGGAGGCGTGCGGGGGGCATCCTGACCAGATACCCAAACCACCTCATCTGGCTCCTCTCGATTTGGAGGAGCAGCGGCTATACCTTCAGCTCCTCCCAAATGTCAGAGCTTCTCACCCTATCTCTAAGAGAGAGCCCCGCCACCCGATGGAGGAAACTCATTTTGGCTGCTTGTGCCCGTGATCTTGTCCTTTCGGTCATAACCCAAAGTTCATGACCATAGGTGAGGATGGAACGTAGATCGACCTGTTAATTCAGAGCTTTGCCTTCTGGCTCAGCTCTTTCTTTACCACAACGGATTGATACAGTGTCCGCATTACTGAAGACGGCGCACTGATCAGCCTGTCGATCCCACAATCCACTCTTACCTCACTCGTGAACAAGACTCCGAGGTACATCAACTCCTCCACTTGGGGCAAGATCTCTTCCCCAACCTGGAGATGGCACTCTTTGCACCCTTTTCCGGGTGAGAACCATAGACTCGGACTTGGATGTGCTGATTCTCATCCCAGTCATTTTACACTCGGCAGCAAACCAATTTAGTGACAGCTGAAGCCACTGGATGTAGTCATCTAGGTTACATCATCTGCAAAAAGCAGAGACCTAATCCTACCGTCACCAAGCCGGATCCTGTCAACGCCATTACTGCACCTAGAAATTCCGTCCATAAAAGTTATGAATAGAATTGGTAACAAAGGGCAGCCCTGGCAGAGTCCAACCCTCACTGAAAGCGGGTCCTACTTACTGCCGGCAATGCGGACCATGCTCTGACACCGATCGTACAGGGAGCGTATCGCTACAATCAGACAGTCCAATACCCCATACTCTCTGAGCACTGCCCACAGGAGTTCCCGGGGGACACGGTCGAATGCTTTCTCCAAGTCCACAAAGTACATGTACACTGGTTGGGCAAACTCCCATAAACTCTCAAAAACCCTGCAGAGAGTATAGAGCTGGTCCACAGTTCCACGACCAGGACGAAAACCACATTGCTCTTCCTGAATCCGTGGTTCGTCTATCCGTCTAGCCTTCTCTCCAGTACACCTGAGGAGTGTGAACCCACGATAGTTGGAACACACCCTCCGGTTCCCCTTCTTAAAGAGAGGAACCACCACCCCGGTCTGCCAATCCAGAGGCACCTCCCCCGATGCCCACCCAATGTTGCAGACGCTTGTCAACCAAGACAGCCCCACGGCATCTACAGCCTTAAACAACTCCGGGCGGATCTCATCCACCCCTTGGGCTTTGCCACAGAGGAGATTTTTAACACCCTCGGCAACCTCAGCCACAGAAATAAGAGAGCCCACCACAGATTCCTCTGGCACTGTATTCCCTCCACTGATCTACAACATCCTGAGTCGAGGTCAGCAGCACACCATCCCCACCACACACGGTGTTGACAGTGCACTGCTTACCCCTCCGTTTGTTTATTGCGCTATAAATACGTTTAAAAAGTTATCAGCACATTTTGGTTAAACGTTCAGGAAATGTCAAAAATGGAAAAGGGAACAAGTCATTACATTCTGGGGCTGATCTGGATCATCGACTGGATTCAGGACTTTTTTTAATTATAGTTTGCATTCACTCATGTGACTTTTGAAACAGCGTTGAAACTGTCTGACTACCCAAGGGACTTAAATCTTACCGCTAAAAGCAGATACGAGCAAAAAATCTGACTACGCAATGGAATCGATCCCGGGTTCTCCGGACATCATTCGACACGACGAAGCTGGGAAAAGCATGGGGGATTGTGTAGCAAAAACACTACAGGTGGCTAAAGACTAGGAAGTCTGGACTTTCAAACTCAGACTGCTGCCCCCAGGAACTGGATACGTGTGTAAAAAATGCATTTCTATTGACCAAACATGTGGAGCAGGTGGGTCATATTTCTTGCAGATCATTTGAACAGGATTCCCCTTCGCAGCCGTGTATCTGCCAAAAACTGCCAAAAACTGCACCTTTTATTAATGTATGACTTCTTTTTATTTACAATATGCCGAGATCCAATAAAAAACAAGCCTTTCTTTGGATACCATGAATACTTTATTGATGATTATTTTTATAGGCACCTCTTTGAAAAGTTTTTAAAGTGCAAACGCGTCTAATTTGCTTTTCAAGTTTGTGACTATGTGTGATTTGCTCATTTTGTTTCAGGGGGACATAGGCCCTGCTGGCAGTGTCGGCCGCAAAGGCCCACAGGTACTAATTTTAAATGATTATCGTTCATTTTATTTATGCTGCGATTTATTCAGCTTTCTTAAAATGTTTATTGGTGGTTTTAAGTTAACGAGCCTTGACAGTTTGTCCTTAACTTTCCTTTTGACTAGGGGCCCCCAGGTTTGGACGGACAGGTGGGGCCTCCAGGACCCAGAGGTCCCCAAGTAAGTTATTAGGTCTTGTGAGGATAGTGCACGGTGGAACAGGGGTTAGTGCATGTGCCTCACATTACGAAGGTCCTGAGTAGTCCTGAGTTCAATCCAGTGCTCGGGATCTTTCTGTGTGGAGTTTGCATGTTCTCCTCGTGACTGCGTGGGTTCCCTCCGGGTACTCCGGCTTCCTCCCACCTCCAAAGACATGCACCTGGGGATAGGTTGATTGGCAACACTAAATTGGCCCTAGTGTGTGAATGTGAGTGTGAATGTTGTCTGTCTGTGTTGGCCCTGCGATGAGGTGGCGACTTGTTCAGGGTGTACCCCGCCTTCCGCCCGAATGCAGCTGAGATAGGCTCCAGCACCCCCCACGACCCCAAAAGGGACAAGCGGTAGAAAATGGATGGAGGATAGTGAATACAATTTAAATGTTTGTTTTTAAAAAATATTCTGCGGCTTATGGTTGTTTATTACAAGTTTATTAGCTCAGGTCAACAATTGTTTGTTATGTAAAGTTAATACTTTCAATTATTTTCCAGGGAACACAGGGACTGAGCGGTGGAGCTGGGCCTAAAGGTGATCTTGTAAGTATCTTTTTCTTATTTAAATTGACCTGTTTTCAAATTTTGAAATCTAAAAAAACCTGGGATTAGCTCAGCACCTCCAAGACTGAGTCCATGGTTCTTTCCCGGAAAAGGGTAAAGTACCATCTCGGGGTTAGGGAGGACATCCTGCCCAAATTGGAGGAGTTCAAGTACCTCAGGGTTTTGTTCAATGTATCGTGCGATCGACAGGCCTCTTAAAGGAACCAGAACCAAATCGAGGTACTGGAATTGTCTAAATTCAAATGATACCCAACCCTATTAATCACTAGGTCTGGACACATCTTTGGGGGTTTTGACCAAGGTGACCAAAGTTCAAGTATATTGTTCACAAGTGAGGGAAGGCGAGAGCCCGAAATGGACAGGCGAATCGGCCCACAATGATGAGGACTGTATCTTAATTTACCAATCAATCTACGTACCTCCTCTATGGTCAAGAACTTTGGATAGACATCCAGATAACGAGATTGCCTGTACTACAAGCGGCCGAACTGTCTCTTCCTTAGAAATAGGGTGAAAAGCTCTGTAATTTGGGAGAAGCTTGAAGTTAATCCTTAGAGAGAAGCCAGATGAAGTGGCTTGGACATCTGGTCAGGGTAACACCCAAACACATTCCTAGAAAGGTGTTCAGAGCGTGTCCGATCGTTAGGAGGGCTTGGGGAAGACACAGGACATGTCGGATATAGACTTTGGGCCTGATTTATTAACATCCAAATACCACACATTACACAGCATGTGCAACAAATAAAATAGCGTGAACTATGAGTGGGTGTTGCGTGTGATCTACTAAGACTGCGTGTGCAATTTAAATATGGTGCTGACCGCCTTATTTAAATGCGGATTTGCATGACAGGTCTTACCTATTATAAAGTACACAGTAAAGTATATTTGATTTTTGTGTATTGTTTTCACCTTAGGGGCTGGTTGGGGTCATGGGTAAACGAGGTGAACCCGGCTTTGAAGGGCAAGTGGTGAGTTGCATTTACGTATGAGTTTTGCTGTTGTGTACCTTATTTGGGTTTTATTGGAGTTGTACACAATATGTTACAAACCCCAAAATCAGTGAGGTTGGCACGTTGTGTAAATGGTAAATAAAAACAGAATACAATGATTTGCAAATCCTTTTCAACCTATATTCAATTGAATAGACTGCAAAGACAAGATACTTAATGTTCGAACTGAAAAACGTTGTTATTTTTTGCAAATATTAGCTCATTTGGAATTTGATGCCTGCAACATGTTAAAAAAAAGCTGGCACAAGTGGCAAAAAAGACTGAGAACGTTGAGGAATGCTCATCAAACACTTATTTGGAACATCCCACAGGTGAACAGGCTAATTGGGAACAGATGGGTGCCATGATTGGGTATAAAAGCAGCTTCCATGAAATGCTCAGTCATTCACAAAAAAGGATGGGGCGAGGGTCACCACTTTGTGAACAAATGCATGAGCAAATTGTTTAAGAACAACATTTCTCAACCAGCTATAGCAAAGATTTTAGGGATTTCATAATCTACGGTCCGTAATATCATCAAAAGGTTCAGAGAATCTGGAGAAATCACTGCACGTAACATTGACATCAGTGTGTAAAGGATATCACCACATGGGCTCAGGAACACTTCTACAGTGCAAGTTAAACTATGCAAAGTGAAAGCCGTTTATCAACAACACCCAGAAACGCTGTCGGCTTCGCTGGGCCTGAGCTCATCTAAGATGAACTGATACAAAATGGAAAAGTGTTCTGTGGTCTGACGAGTCCACATTTCAAATTGTTTTTGGAAACTGTGGACGTCGTGTCCTTCGGACCAAAGAGGAAAAGAACCATCCGGATTGTTATACGCGCAAAGTTGAAAAGCTAGCATCTGTGATGGTATGGGGGTGTATTAGTGCCCAAGACATGCGTAACTTACACATC
The DNA here is from genome assembly GCF_033978685.3 of Nerophis lumbriciformis. NCBI lineage: Eukaryota > Metazoa > Chordata > Actinopteri > Syngnathiformes > Syngnathidae > Nerophis > Nerophis lumbriciformis. The sequence continues at coordinate 28,801,763 of NC_084567.2, read as the reverse complement.
TGTGAAGGCGCCATTAATGCTGAAAGGTACATACAGGTTTTGGAGCAACATATGTTGCCATCCAAGCAACGTTACCATGGACGCCCCTGCTTATTTCAGCAAGACAATGCCAAGCCACGTGTTACATCAACGTGACTTCATAGTAAAAGAGTGCGGGTACTAGACTGGCCTGCCTGTAGTCCAGACCTGTCTCCCATTGAAAATGTGTGGCGCATTATGAAGCCTAAAATAGCACAACGGAGACCCCCGGACTGTTGAACAACTTAAGCTGTACATCAAGCAAGAATGGGAAAGAATTCCACCTGAGAAGCTTAAAAAATACATCTCCTCAGTTCCCAAACATTTACTGAGTGTTGTTAAAAGGAAAGGCCATGTAACACAGTGGTGAACATGCCCTTTCCCAACTACTTTGGCACGTGTTGCAGCCATGAAATTCTAAGTTAATTAATATTTGCAAAAAAAAATAAAAAATATGAGTTTGAACATCAAATATCTTATCTTTGTAGTGCATTCAATTGAATATGCGTTGAAAATGATTTGCAAATCATTGTATTCTGTTTATATTTATTTCTAACACAATTTCCCAACTCATATGGAAACGGGGTTTGTACATTTTTAGCCAACTCACATTTTTGTGTCACTATAACAAAAATATTTAACATGCTTTATAATTGCATAATATAGAAATATATAATGTAATTAACTTTTAAATATTGAATTTTTTAATTCTTACAAACATTTGTTAAAATGGCAGCGTTATTATTCAGCAAAACACTGATTTTTTGGTATGTAGAAAAAGTATTCTAACAGTATCACAATTAAGTGAATCATAAAGGGACAAGCGGTAGAAAATGGATGGATGGTTAACCAGCAAAGTTGTTGTATTATAACTTGAATGTACAGCAGTGAGGATCAATGGAAGAACATACAGCCTCACAGGTCCACTTGCCATATTGCTTTACGTCAGCGCCCCCAAGAGGGACTACCAAGCTACTGCGTCACTGTCAGTTCAAAGAAATGCTCAAAATCAAATTGCTTTAGCACTTTCATTATTATTAAATATTATATGTTATTATAAATGTGCTCATATCATGTATGTAAAGCCTCAATGGATGTGTTTGGATGTTTTTTAGGGGCTCTATTGGCAGAATTGACCAGCTCTCATGGCCTCCATTGTAAACTGAGTTTATTTAATATTTTGAATGCATTAAAAAAAAATTCCATCCATCGTCATGTCTTGATTGTGAACGATAGGCAAAATTCCAAAATAAGTGCAGTTCCCCTTTAAGGCATAACAATGAGCTAAGAGACGGCTCGTATTCCACAAAACGTGTAAGCTGTGGTGCTTTACCACTGGGATACCACCGTAGATGATTACATATCTTGTTGGATGCATACAGTTCTGACGCTGATATCAATATGAATTTATGTTAAGGGTGCACCAGGACTGCCGGGTCCACCAGGTTTCCCTGGAGTGACGGTAAGCTCAGTTGAAAAACACTCAAATTGATTGTAACTACATTATCTTAACTTAATTAACTAAAATGGAAAAGCTAATGATTATTATTGAAGACTGCTTTTTACTGGACAGGGTCCCTCTGGCCCAGATGGAGACAATGGGATCCCAGGACCGAGAGGAGATAAAGTAGGAAAAATACATGTTTCTCAATATGTTTGTTGCCAGTGTTTGAAGTCAGAGAATGAGGAGCTTATCAAATGTCTCGCTTTGTCCATTTTTCTTTCAAGTTAAGTTAAAGGTAAACTACCACTGATTGTCACACACACCACAGGTGTGGTGAAATTAGATAATTAAATACTTAAACTTACACAACATATGTTGGACAAAATGTTGACAGAACTTTGTTGACTGAGGTCTCTCTGCATTGTCTTTATTATATAAGTTTCATGATGTTTTCCCAGGGATTTCAAGGGGCAGCTGGAATTAGAGGTCCCCAGGGTGAGAGGGGTCCCGCCGGTTTTCCAGGTTACCTCGGGGTCAAGGGCCAGCCTGGCCCTAAAGGCATTGAGGTACCATGCACAGCGTGTTGATTTATAACTACATTGAAATGAATTATTTACAATTTGATGGTGAGGGTATGCATATACCGTATTTTTCGGACTATAAGTCGCAGTCTTTTTCATAGTTCGGGGGTGCGACTTATACTCAGGAGCGACTTATGTGTGAAATTATTAACACATTACCGTAAAATATCAAAATAATATTATTTAGCTCATTCACGTAAGAGACTAGACGTATAAGATTTCATGGGATTTAGCGATTAGGAGTGACAGATTGTTTGGTAAACGTATAGCATGTTCTATATGTTATAGTTATTTGAATGACTCTTACCATAATATGTTACGTTAACATACCAGGCACGTTCTCAGTTGGTTATTTATGCGTCATATAACGTACACTTATTCAGCCTGTTGTTCACTATTCTTTGTTTATTTTAAATTGCCTTTCAAATGTCTATTCTTGGTGTTGGCTTTTATCAAATACATTTCCCCAAAAAATGCGACTTATACTCCAGTGCGACTTATATATGTTTTTTCCCTTCTTTATTATGCATTTTCGGCCTGTGCGACTTATACTCCGGAGCGACTTATAGTCCAAAAATACGGTACATTGAAATTAATTATTTACAATTTGATGGTGAGGCTATGCATATGTACAGTACATAATTTTCCCCTAAGGTAACTGAAAGTGTCGCACCGGCACGGATATATCATAGCCGCCACACATTGAAAATATATATATTTTTTTTTACATGAAAACAAATTAAAGTAATATAAAGTAGTGTAGCCCCCAGAAGACGTCACACAAAGTCTGACGCTATTTTTAACTTTTATTTCCAATGTTATTATAACAAACGGCACAATTCTAACAGATGGTACATCCCGTTTCTGTGATTCCCCAGACACACAACACGTCCTCATTCTCTGCCAATCCACTTTCAGACACGAATGGTGTGTTTGTGATCATGGGAAAAATTAGCATCAAAAATACACACGGACATAAAACATTAGCACCAGCATGTCGTTACAGTATGAATGGATATACATAGCCTGTTACGTGAGCACTTTTGTCTAGTGATGCACCGAAAATGCTTGTAATGTTTAATGTCTTGTGATTTTTGTATTCTTTTGTATCATGACCTGTTGAATGTTTACTGTATTAACCTGCCTTAGGACAACGGATGAAAATGAGCTATTGTGCTAACTTTGGCATATTTACATTGCTGCTCTATGTTGATGAATATGCACTGTCCTAATTCAAATAAATAAATAAGTAAAATAAATAAACTCGGTCATCGAAAACAGCGCCGTCGAAACCTGATGTAAACAAAACGCACGCCATTGTCTGGAGCGTAGTAGGCATGACCGCGATGTGGAGGTACCTTTAATATATCCCCAGATATACCCGCAGACAGCGATCGACAAAAAGTTCAAATATTAAGAGGACAGTGGCAGCTTTTAAGGAGAGAAATTCCAACTGGAGCAACAGCGCGCTTCCATTCATGATCCACAGATTGCATGAACCGGCTGCTCTAAACAGTACTGTTTATAGAGGGTTTTAACTGTGCTCTAATTGTTGATCCGTAGGTTGTTTTGAACAAAATATTTTTTCAAGACATCTCAATGCAGTTCTGATGTAACAAAACATTTCACAATATGTCTTGTTTAAGAAAGGTGTAGTGTATGTATGGACATGATAGGATGCTGTATGAAATATATTTTAATGAGCAGGTGCCTGAAGAGGTTTACAACCTGGATGAGTTTAACAGACTTATGTCATCATTCAGGGCGGTAATGGTGAGCGCGGACTTCAAGGCGGACAGGGCAGGAGTGGATTAAAGGTCAGTTTGTGTCTCCAAACATGCAGCATGGACGTACAGTCGTGGTCAAAAGTTTACATACACTTGTAAAGAACATGATGTCATAGCTGTCTTGAGTTTCCAATAATTTCTACAACTCTTATTTGTTTGTGATAGAGTGATTGGAGCACATACTTGTTGGTCACAAAAAAACATTCATGAAGTTTGGTTCTTTTATGAATTTATTTTGGGTCTACTGAAAATGTGACCAAATCTGCTGGGTCAAAAGTATACATACAGCAATGTTAATATTGGTTACATGTCCCTTGGCAAGTTTCACTGCAATAAGGCGCTTTTGGTAGCCATCCACAAGCTTCTGGTTGAATTTTTGACCACTCCTCTTGACAAACCTGGTGCAGTTCAGCCAAATTGGTTGGTTTTCTGGCATGGACTTGTTTCTTCAGCATTGTCCACACGTTTAAGTCAGGACTTTGGGAAGACCATTCTAAAACCTTCATTCGAGCCTGATTTAGCCATTCATTTACCACTTTTGATGTGTGTTTGGGGTCATTATCCTGTTGGAACACCCAACTGCGCCCAAGACCAAACCTCCGGGCTGATGATTTTAGGTTGTCCTGAAGAATTTGGAGGTAATTCTCCTTTTTCATTGTCCCATTTACTCTCTGTAAAGCACCAGTTCCATTGGCAGCAAAACAGGCCCAGAGCATAATACAACCACCACCATGCTTGACGGTAGGTGTTGTGTTCCTGGGATTAAAGGCCTCACTTTTTCTCTTCCAAACATATTGCTGGGTATTGTGGCCAAACAGCTCAATTTTTGTTTCATCTGACATCACATGGACAAAGATAAGACCTTCTGGAGGAAAGTTCTGTGGTCAGATGAAACTAAAATTGAGCTGTTTGGCTACAATACCCAGCAATATAGGACAATGACCCCAAAGACATGTCAAAAGTGGTAAAGGAATGACTAAATCAGGCTAGAATTAAGGTTTTAGAATGGCCTTACTTAAACTAAATTGAGAACATGTGGACAATGCTGAAGAAACAAGTCCATGTCAGAAAACCAACACATTTAGCTGAACTGCACCAATTTTGTCAAGAGGAGTGGTCAAAAATTCAACCAGAAGCTTGTGGATGGCTACCAAAAGCGCCTTATTGCAGTGAAACTTGCCAAGGGACACGTAACCAAATATTAACATTGCTGTATGCATACTTTTGACCCAGCAGATTTGGTCACATTTTCAGTAGACCCATAATAAATTTATAAAAGAACCAAACTTCATGAATGTTTTTTGTGACAATGTGCTCCAATCACTCTATCACAAAAAAATAAGAGTTGTAGAAATTATTGGAACCTTAAGACATACACCTGTTCTTTACAGGTGTATGTAAACTTTTGACCACGACTGTACATGGACCTAAACCTCCAGATGTGACTGCGTAATATCGCCCCCGATGGTGTATTTAAGTACACTGTTTATAACTGAATGTAAAGTCTGTTTGGTCTTTTACTTTAATGATGGATTAATATGATGTGATCAAGATTTAAGACACCCTCACTAGAAGTGCTTAATTAACATGTGAACTTTCTTGAAGGGAAACAAAGGACCAGTTGGCCGAAATGGCAAAAGGGGACCCAGAGGGAACAAGGTACTGTTGAATATTATCATTATAGTGGTACCTCAACTTACCAGCCATTTGAGATACGAGCTGTCTCTCGGCTTTTTGTTATGTTTTAAGTTACAAGCTTAATTTTTGCAAACATAATTTTTGCAAACATTTATATACAAACCCCGTTTCCATATGAGTTGGGAAATTGTTTTAGATGTAAATATCAACGGAATACAATGATTTGCAAATCATTTTCAACCCATATTCAGTTGAATATGCTACAAAGACAACATATTTGATGTTCAAACTGACAAACATTTTTTTTTTTTGCAAATAATCATTAACTTTAGAATTTGATGCCAGCAACACGTGACAAAGAAGTTGGGAAAGGTGGCAATAAATACTGATAAAGTTGAGGAATGCTCATCAAACACTTATCTGGAACATCCCACAAGTGAACAGGCAAATTGGGAACAGGTGGGTGCCATGATTGGGTATAAAAGTAGATTCCATGAAATGCTCAGTCATTCACAAACAAGGATGGGGCGAGGGTCACCACTTTGTCAACAAATGCGTGAGCAAATTGTTGAACAGTTTAAGAAAACCCTTTCTCAACCAGCTATTGCAAGGAATTTAGGGATTTCACCATCTACGGTCCGTAATATCATCAAAGGGTTCAGAGAATCTGGAGAAATCACTGCACGTAAGCAGCTAAGCCCGTGACCTTCGATCCCTCAGGCTGTACTGCATCAACAAGCGACATCAGTGTGTAAAGGATATCACCACATGGGCTCAGGAACACTTCAGAAACCCACTGTCAGTAACTACAGTTGGTCGCTACATCTGTAAGTGCAAGTTAAAACTCTCCTATGCAAGGCGAAAACCGTTTATCAACAACACCCAGAAATGCTGTCGGCTTCGCTGGGCCTGAGCTCATCTAAGATGGACTGATACAAAGTGGAAAAGTGTTCTGTGGTCTGACGAGTCCACATTTCAAATTGTTTTTGGAAACTGTGGACGTTGTGTCCTCCGGAACAAAGAGGAAAAGAACCATCCGGATTGTTATAGGCGCAAAGTTGAAAAGTCAGCATCTGTGATGGTATGGGGGTGTATTAGTGCCCAAGACATGGGTAACTTACACATCTGTGAAGGCGCCATTAATGCTGAAAGGTACATACAGGTTTTGGAGCAACATATGTTGCCATCCAAGCAACGTTACCATGGACGCCCCTGCTTATTTCAGCAAGACAATGCCAAGCCACGTGTTACATCAACGTGGCTTCATAGTAAAAGAGTGCGGGTACTAGACTGGCCTGCCTGTAGTCCAGACCTGTCTCCCGTTGAAAATGTGTGGCGCATTATGAAGCCTAAAATACCACAACGGAGACTCCCGGACTGTTGAACAACTTAAGCTGTACATCAAGCAAGAATGGGAAAGAATTCCACCTGAGAAGCTTAAAAAATGTGTCTCCTCAGTTCCCAAACGTTTACTGAGTGTTGTTAAAAGGAAAGGCCATGTAACACAGTGGTGAACATGCCCTTTTCCAACTACTTTGGCACGTGTTGCAGCCATGAAATTCTAAGTTAATTATTATTTAAAAAAAAAAAAAAAAGTTTATTTTTGAACATCAAATATCTTGTCTTTGTAGTGCATTCAATTGAATATGGGTTGAAAAGGATTTGCAAATCATTGTATTCCGTTTATATTTACATCTAACACAATTTCCCAACTCATATGGAAACAGGGTTTGTATATATATATATCTGTCCTTTTGAATATCTCCCTAATTCTGGGGTCTCTAGGTTGGCAAGTAGGCTTGCAACCTGAATTTTTGCTTGGAACCTCATGCATAACAATTAGCCAAGAGACAGCTCTTATCCAGCAAAATTTGGTGGCTAGGTCATTCCACCAAGGTACCACTGTATGAGCAAAACAAATTGGAATTGAAATGCAATGTGAACATGCAATAGTTTTGTACTGAATTTTATCATGTGTTTGTGTGTGTGTCAAACTCTTTCCATTCCTCAGGGTCGACCGGGACAAAGGGGACAAAGTGGCCAACCAGGACCATTGGTAATCCTGGCTGTCAGAAATCTGTTAACATGCAAATCAGTGATTCATGGTCAGGTCATGTATTAATAATTGTCAAATGACAACATTTTCATTTTATGAAAATGCTTTTTGTCAAGCTTGAACATATGATATGAACCTCCAGCGCAGGGGTGCCCAAATTTTCTGACTCAGGCCCACATTGGGTTAAAATATTAAAATAAATTGTATAATTGTATTCTCTCGATGAGCTTCAAGAGGTAGTCACCTGAAATGGTTTTCACTTCACAGGTGTGCTTGAAGCTCATCGAGAGAATGTCAAGAGTGTGCAGAGCAGTAATCAGAGCAAAGGGTGGCTATTTTGAAGAAACTAGAATATAAAACATGTTTTCAGTTATTTCACCTTTTTTTGTTAAGTACCGTATTTTTCGGAGTATAAGTCGCACCTGCCGAAAATGCATAATAAAGAAGGAAAAAAAAACATACATAAGTCGCACTGGAGTATAAGTCTCATTTTTTGGGGAAATGTATTTGATAAAACCCAACACCAAGAATAGACATTTGAAAAGGCAATTAAAAATAAATAAAGAATAGTGAACAACAGGCTGAATAAGTGTACGTTATATGAGGCATAAATAACCAACTGAGAACGTGCCTGGTATGTTAACGTAACATATTATGGTAAGAGTCATTCAAATAACTATAACATATAGAACATGCTATACGTTTACCAAACAATCTGTCACTCCTATTCGCTAAATCCCATGAAATCTTATACGTCTAGTCTCTTACGTGAATGAGCTAAATAATATTATTTGATATTTTACGGTAATGTGTTAATAATTTCACACATAAGTCGCTCCTGAGTATAAGTCACACCCCCGGCCAAACTATGAAAAAAACTGCGACTTATAGTCCGAAAAATACGGTACCTAACTCCACATGTGTTCATTCATAGTTTTGATGCCTTCAGTGACAATCTACAATGTAAATAGTCATGAAAGTGAAAGAAAACTCATTGAATGAGATATGATATATACATATATATGTACATATATACAAACGTATATATATATATATATATATATATATATATATATACACTTTTTTAAATTATTTTTATTATTTGTGACACCGGCGTAATTTGGGTACCCCTGCTCTAGTGATGTGTTTGATCTCAACTTGAGAAGACACCGACAGACAAAAATGTGTACAGTATAAATAGTTCATGTATTCTCTTTGTGTATTTCATTGAAACATTTTAGGGTTTGGCGGGTAACCAAGGACCAGTGGGACCTGAAGGAAAGCCTGGTACACAGGTTCCCATTCTCATATTTCAATCACCTGTTAATGATGCTTGCAATGTTTTGTTTGATGGTCATCTACATTTGAGCAGTGGGTTTTTTTTTTTGATTGATTGAGACTTTTATTAGTAGATTGCACAGTACAGTACATATTCCGTACAATTGACCACTAAATGGTAACACCCGAATAAGTTTTTCAACTTGTTTAAGTCGGGGTCCACTTAAAGAAGAAGAAGAAGTCATTATTTATCACGGTAATCTTCTTCTGAATTTGTTAGTTTAACCCTCTACAAATACATAAATAGTTCAGAATTTCTATGGTCTGTTTTATTACCAAAAAGAGCAGGAATATTATTAAAAAGTTGGAGTTAGTTGAGTAAGAGGGTTAGAGTCGATCATGCAGAGTCAGTTCAGGTGGTTTGGTCACTAGGTCATAATTTAGCCTCCGTGTAGAGGTGTCATGCCCATCTATAAAAAGGCTTCAGTGTATCAGGGATTCCTGTGAGGTAAAAAAAAATAATAATAATAATAATTGTGGAATTGAAAAATATAAGCTGGGAGTCAAGGGTGTCCTTTTGGGTGTTGAAGAGCTTTTACCATTCTAAGATGCAATGGATGGCATTTCCCACATAGATATAAACCATTGGTAAATTGTCATACATTTTTAGAAATTTCTATTAGATGCTCTAAACTAAAAGCCACACTTATTTTACATGACTGTACCACAGCATTTAATAGTTCATTGTTTTTGTTGAGAAAATATATTCAACATATCAATACGAGCCATTCCAAAATGTACAACGTCTACCGTTTGTTTTATTAGTTCAAGGTATTGTTTTGTTTGAGACAATCTCTTCACTCCATCACTATAAGACATTTAATAAATTTAGTTGATGAGATATGGTGGCTATATTTGATAACAAATATTGTAATTTAAAAACTCAAGTATTTTGCTGAACTAGTGATTCACTTAGTAAAGTCATCGATGTAAAATTGCATTCATGGTATGTGGCGCAAGTTTGTTTGTTCATTTATAACATGAGGCTTTTAATTACTATATATGTAATCTTAATAAATGTCTGATTATTCTTTATAGTGCCCTTTAGACAACTTTGGCCTTGCAACACTAGATCTAGTACAAGTTAGAGGGTTTCGTATCGTAAATCATGGTTAAAATCATGACAAAAAGTATAAATTATATCACTTTTATTTCTGTAACACTGATAAATTTAACAACAACAGTATCAAAAATAATGCAAACAGCTAAAGTTCAACATTCAAAAGTAAACAGTTACCTTATACAAGTCGGGAAGGGCTGTTTCGGTCATTTATTTATGACCAGGTACGCGACGAAATCCCATATTCTCCACCACCTGTTGATTATCCAATTATATGAATTTGATTAGTTTACCGCAAATGCCAACTCTACGTTAGGACTTCTCCAGTTTTCCGCTGGAATGAATCTGCCAGGGTTTGTTGTTGTTGTCCTGCCTCGTTAGCTTTAGCCGCGGTAACTTCATTGTGTGCGTCTGCATCGCGGGCTTTCATTAAATTGTTGAAATGTCCTACATGTGTCCCACCCCTCGAAACAGAGCTATTTCAAAGTTTGTGTTTTGCTTTTCAATTTATTAGCCTCGGGTTTGTAATATTGCCACAACACTGACATGACATTTTCTTTGGTAGCCCAGTCTGCCATTGGTGCAATGGTCTTCTAATTTCGGTTAAAAAGAGGGGACGAAGACGTCATTTCCGTGTAGCAATATTAGCCTGCTCATGATTTATTGGCTTGTATGCGCGCTATTTAGGTCATAGACCCAAGGTTTCTTACAAAATACATAGTACCATGGTATCGGAGATTTAGTTACAAGTAGTCATTGATACCAATACCTCCAAAAGTGCTGAATCAGCATCGGAACATCCCTATATTATAGTGATTCCTTGTCGTACCACTAGATAGAGCCCGGGTACCACTACAGTTTGAAAATCACTGGGCTAGAAGACTAGCGGAATTCCGCTAAATAGCGGATGCCTGGGATTCCTGGTTTATACCGAGGACACACTGGAGCAACTTTCTTTCACAACCAGTAGACAATGGATGGAGGGCCGAAGAAAACAAAGCAGTGCAATAAGCCTGTTTTTATTTTGATTCATCCTGGAGCTATAAAAAAAACCTGCTTACATTTCTAACAATATTCTCAGAATGATTAGTTAACCGCCATTGTCAAGGATGTAATTCTGAGGACACGTGGAATTGAAATATATTAGGTTACAGATCATTCATGTTGTAAAATGTATGTATTTATGTCTTTAATTACAGTAGGTAAGAAGCTAAGGTGTGTTTATGTGTTAGTTTTTATGTTTGCAATTTCAATAACGTATGCTACTGAGAAAAATCTTTGTTTCTTCATTAGGGTCCCCCGGGTGCAGATGGCGTTGCGGGTAATATAGGACCCATGGTAAGGAAAATTATTTTTTGTTGAGTTCTTTTTTGATGACTTCACTTGTGGCTTTTTAGCTCCATGCTACAATGTTTTGTAGAGATGTCCCTCCCGATCTTCATACGTATGTCTAGCTTGTGTACTATTGTGGGTTTTTAGCTGTTGCGTAGCTGCTTGCTCCTAGTAGCCTACAGCTTACCATGTTTAGCTTTTGTAAATGACTTTGCTAAAATCAAAGAAAAGACCAACCTTGTGGAGAACATTGGAGAACATTTAGATGTTAACTGGCAACAGTCCAATGTAGGCAAAAAAGCTATACTTGTTTTTTGCTGATATCAAGCAACTGAAAAAAAAAACTAAACAATTATCGGATGATATTGGCTGGCAAGTGAAATGTCAAATGTAATTTTTGATAGTTTACTATACTTGTCACAGATGGACAGCCAGTTAAAAATCTAAATGTCCTCCAATAAGCACACATGGTTGGTCTTTACTTTGATTCTAGTCAAGTTATTTACAAAAGGTAAACAAGGTAGGCAAAAAGCTACAAGGATCCAGCAGCTACACAACAGCTAAACTCACTATAGCACACAAGCTAGACAAACATAATAAGTGTTCTTATTTGACAAGACTGCAGTCTAAAACAGCTAAGATTAGCCAGATTCCCGATGTTCCGATGTCCTTCGAGCTTCAGAGTTTGTTCATTTGTATGAGTACAATACCTGGCTATTGAGAACAAACATATTACTGTATATATCTTGGCATTTAAATTTGTTGGGATTTCTTTTTAGGGTTTTCAAGGAATTTCTGGAGAAAGAGGACCTGATGGACAAACAGGTTCTATGGTATGTCACAGTTTATTGTATACATGTTCCTGCTTTATTAACGATAACATATTTCTTTGAAGCCTATTGCTAAAAACCACCTGAAAGGAATGAACTATCCTTGTAAAACTTCATTTCAAAATGTATAGATGTTCTCATTCATCCAGGTCATTGTATTCTAAGGGCATTCGATTGATCTTAACATGACGTTTCACCTCTCATTCAAGGAGGCTTCATCAGTTCATGCTCATAGACTTAGATTGGTCAGATCTAGTCTGACCAATATAAGTCTAAGACTAGATCTGACCAATATAAGTCTAAGACTAGATCTGACCAATGTAAGTCTAAGACTAAAGATTTGACCAATATAAGTCTATGAGAATGAACTGATGAAGCCTACTTGGATGAGAGGCGTAACGTTTTCTAAGACAAACCAAACAGTCCAGTTGTGATCGAATGAATGCCCTAAGAAAGTCAATTCGAAATGCCCACACCCAACCAAAATGTAATTGTTAAAATCTACACAGAAGAGTAATACCAACATAGTGATAGGGTGTATTCATTTTTAAGGGCCCATCAGGGCCATCAGGACCGCAGGGCATGCCTGGAGCGCCAGGAGAAAAGGTAAGTCTACAAACACGAAAGAGTGCTGCATGTGATCGTAGTGTCGTACTTAATTTGTGTGCTGTACCAGGGTTTTACAGGAAAGCCTGGCATGGATGGATTACAGGGCCCTGTTGGCAAGTATGTAAGTGATTTTTGTTGGCTTTATTGACACGTCTAACTCCGAGCTCTTTGTGTGGACTTTACAAGTTTCTCTCCAGGCATGTTGATTCATTGGACACTTTAAATTATTCATAGGTGTGAATGTGCATGGGAATAGTTTTTTTTTCTATTTGCCCTGATTTTCTGGTGACCAGTCCAATGTGTACCCCACCTTTTGCCAAAAGTCAGCCAAGATTGGCTCCATCTCACCTGTGACTGGATAGCTGGATGAACCGATAGATGAATTACTGAATCATCATCGTATTTGATTTTTGTCAAGTTATCATATGTACTCCGACCCATTTATGGCCATAATTAACAAGAGGGGAGACTCAGAAGTAACTTTCCTGACTAAGAATCCTTGACTATGACTTTCTCGTTTCTGTTTGTTAAAAATTAAAACCCAAATAATAATAAAAAACGAAGTGGTCACTACAGACTTTGATTTAGTTCACTTGTACTGAAGTGCATCTGTGCGACTAGTCGTCTTCTTCTCAAAATCTTGCACTCTTCCGCCCTTCTTGATTACCTCTCGAGGAACTATGAGGAAACTTTAATCCTTTTCGCAATTTGAACGGTTCGTACAGCCGAACATAATGCAAGCATAAGGGCATTTTTCTTCAAGAAAGGCTAAACGGTGCAAGTACCCATCGAGAACAGACACAATGCATATTCAATTAGCCGTACGTGATGTCATTAAAATCCAAGCAATTAAAAGCTGTATCGTTATATTGCTTGCATCGTATAGTGTCTATAGTGCGCAACCCTAGTGGATGGATGGATTGATGTTAGACCTACAGTAATTGAATGTTGGGTATGTAATGGTTAATATTGACATTCTTTTGTATGTTGTGGCTTCAACCATCAGGGTACAACAGGCAACGACGGCATGCGTGGGCATCCAGGTCCCATCGGAGAGAGGGTAAACAAATGTTTCTCTCTACCATGTTTAAACGTGATTTTTTTTTTAACATCTGCCAGTTTCAAGAACGTTTACCTTCGAACAGTCCATATTTGTTATGGTCGGGAAGGAGTTCCTAAATGCTATACTGTACATTTACAGCCTTTGTGTGATTGAGTGAAATAAGTATTTGATCTCTGACCAGCCAGCAAGTTTTCTGAACACCACAGATTGGTTTTGTGCCTATGAAGCACATCAGTTTGTCCTAGCAAGAAGCTTGATGATAACGGAACCACTGAAATTCAAGATAACATTCAATTGCCCTCAATCTGGAGCTCCATTTAAGATATCATCTTGCGGGGGAGGCTCAGGATAAGTTAAAAAATAATGAGGAATCGCCCCAGAATTATGCTGAAGGAGCTTTTTAATAAACTCATTGGACTTGGAACCCAAGTGATAATAATGGATTGAGTCCTTTCAGTACCATTAAGGTCTCCGTGCTCAAGAAGGAACGAGTACAGGCCTGAATTAAGTTTGCCAGTAAATGCCTGAAAGGTGCATTGAAGGCTTGGGACAATGAGGTGGTCAAATGAAGTAAAATGTAGCTATTTGTTATCAGTTGGCACAGCAAATGTCGCAGTAAACCCTATATCTGACCAAAACATAACTCTAAAAACATAACCCTATATCTGACCAAAACTTACTCGCATAGCTTATAGCTAGAGATGGACATAACTTTGTATGAGAAGGAAGAAAGTAAGTGTGAAGGACAGTGCTGAGAAGAAGTGGATGATATTCATTAAATAAAAAAAATAAATGATCAAAAACATGGCAGAGCGTGTAGCGAGCTAACTTGGTGAATCCGTTGGTGTTTAGCACTAATAGTATGCACAATACTGAAGCAAAATGAGTCAATAACACCAACCATGGATGTTAAAATAGTATCTAAACATTTATCCATGAAAATATGGAGAAGCTGCTGATGGTTTGTTTGACGGAGAGGAATCTGGAATGAGATACAGTAGAAGGTCACTCTCCAAGGTAAATGCTGTACATTATTTTTACAATACTTCATAAAACGACTGTAGTTGTTTGTACGCCATTCTATTGTAATGTTTTTATACAATATTTCTTATCTAAAAGTGTATTTTCCTTGTTGAAATTGAACAGTTGGCCCAGCCTACCATGAATTGATTAACGTGGACCCCGACTTAAACAAGTTGAAAAACGTATTCGGGTGTTACCATTTAGTGGTCAATTGTACGGAATATGCACTGTACTGTGCAATCTACTAATACAAGTTTCAATCAATTAATCAATCAAAGCATCAATTAAATTGATTTGAATACACTTAAATGGGCAACGTTTCACAATAGGAATTTTCAAGATCCAATCAACTTGTATCCCAAGGTACCACTGTATCCGTATAATAGCACTGTCAAGAGGAGATCAAATTAATATTTCCACTCTTGTAAGTCTAATTGTTTTTATGTCACTGTAAATACAGATGCATCCAAGTAAAGAAATGCCATAATGTAATGTAAAAATGACTGTCATATACAATATATTCTGTTTTTAATTCACTAGGGAGAGACAGGTTTGCGAGGTTTTCTGGGTCCTGTTGGAAATCCAGGACTTCCGGTAAGTACACAGTTGCCTCTGTCAATGAGTTTAGTTAGGCGTTTTGGGTTTTTGTGATTCAGGTTATGCAAATGTAACCCCAATAACCCCAATTCTTGAGACTTTGCACTGGCTCCCTGTTCATTTTAGAATTGATTTTAAAATCTTGCTGTTTGCTTTTAAAGCTTTGCATGGACTGGCACCTCATTATATCTCGGACCTCATCCAAATTTACACTCCTGCACGCGCTCCGAGGTCCGAGAGCCAGCTCCAGCTCGTGGTGCCCAAGACGAGACTTAAAACCAGGGGAGACAAGGCCTTCTCTGTGGGGGGCTCTAAACTTTGGAACACTCTGCCCCTCCATGTTCAAACTGCTCCCACAGTGCAGTGTTTTAAGTTTCGTCTTAAGACCCACTTTTATTCTCTGGCTTTTAGTTGAGTTGTGTGGTCCTCTGTGTTTTTAAATTTAGATTTGTATTTATTGTTTTGATTGGTTTTACCCTTTTAAATTTTTAATCATATTTATTTTTATATTGTTTTTACATTGGTTTTATATTTATTTATTTTTTGTTTTATTCAGTCATTGGTGGAGCTAAGGATAATATTTTAATATTGTTTTTAATATTGTTGTGCAGCACTTTGGAAACATTTTTGTTGTTTAAATGTGCTATACAAATAAAGTGGAAAAAAATTAAATAAAAAAAAGACCTTTTTTGGGGGAAAGGGGTCGAAAATGTGCCAAGAAATATTCTTGATCCTGCAAACCTAACCTTTATTGAAACATTTTTACGATTCAAATATCTCCTTTTAATATTGCAAGTATAGTTATCATTGAGTCACACCAAAATGATTAAATCTAATGTTTACGATTGTTTGTGAGGAAGGAAAACGTGCCCCACCTGGGTGCATATTAGTGTACTTACGCTAGCCTGTCCCTCTTGTACTTTGCAATGTCGCGATCACACCCATACCAGGAAATTCAACCAATCCTCGCATATTATGCGCTGCCTTGCAACTTTGTCCAATGCCTGCAACTTTTCTGCACACTTTGGCCAATCAGTCAAATCAAATTTGTCTCTGAGCGTGGCTCAAAAACACACATCAACTGTCTAATCAAAACGTAGGATTGGTTCTTGTGTAGATGAAGCAGGGACAACATGTAACAATTTATCAGCTCTTTAAAGGGAAACATTATCACAATTTCAGAATTGTTAAAACCATTAAAAATCAGTTCCCAGTGGCTTATTATATTTTTCGAAGTTTTTTTCAAAATTTTACCCATCACGCAATATCCCTAAAAAAAGCTTCAAAGTGCCTGATTTTAACCATCGTTATAAACACCCGTCCATTTTCCTGTGACGTCACATAGTGAAGCCAACACAAACAAACATGGCGGAAAGAACAGCAAGCTATAGCGACGTTAGCTCGGATTCAGACTCGGATTTCAGCAGCTTAAGCGATTCAACAGATTACGCATGTATTGACACGGATGGTTGTAGTGTGGAGGCAGGTAGCGAAAACGAAATTGAAGAAGAAACTGAAGCTATTGAGCCATATCGGTTTGAACCGTATGCAAGCGAAACCGACGAAAACGACGCGACAGCCAGCGACACGGGAGAAAGCGAGGACGAATTTGGCGATCGCCTTCTAACCAACGATTGGTATGTGTTTGTTTGGCATTAAAGGAAACTAACAACTATGAACTAGGTTTACAGCATGTGAAATATATTTGGCAACAACATGCACTTTGAGAGTGCAGACAGCCCAATTTTCATCAATTAATATATTCTGTAGCCATACCCTCATGTCAGCAGGCCAGGGAAGCTAGGGTCGATATTCTTCTCTTGGTCATCTTCGGGACGGTGTGAGCCAAGACATCCAGGGGGTTTAGCTCGCTCGTCTGCGGGAACAAACTGCCGCCATTGCTTGCCGTGCTACCGAGGTCCTTTGTCCCTGAATTGCTCACACACTCCGGCAGATTCAATGGGGGTCTGGCGGCAGATTTCTTTGACTTTATCGTGGGAAATGCATCTGCTTTGAGTGTCGCAGGATACCCACACATTCTTGCCATCTCTGTCGTAGCATAGCTTTCGTCGGTAAAGTGTGCGGAACAAACGTCCAATTTCTTGCCACTTTCGCATCTTTGGGCCACTGGTGCAACTTGAATCCATCCCTGTTCGTGTTGTTACACCCTCCGACAACACACCGACGAGGCATGATGTCTCCAAGGTACGGAAAACAGTCGAAAAAACGGAAAATAACGGAGCTGATTTGACTCGGTGTTTGAGAAAATGGCGGATTGCTTCCCGATCCGAGAGCGAATATCAGAAAGGCGTTTAATTCGCCAAAATTCACCCATTTAGAGTTCGGAAATCGGTTAAAAAAATATATGGTCTTTTTTCTGCAACATCAAGGTATATATTGACGCTTACATAGGTCTGGTGATAATGTTCCCCTTTAATGCTCAAACGGCACAATAGTCGTTCTCTTGTCAAGCTCAGACCTACTTCCTGTTCCTGTCTACATTTAGAATAATACATACCGTATTTTTCGGGGTATAAGTCGCACCGGAGTATAAGTCGCACCTGCCGAAAATGTATAATAAAAAAGGAAAAAAAGCATATACAAGTCGCACTGGAGCTATGAAAAAAACTGCGACTCATAGTCCGAAAAATACGGTAATGTTGGATACAGAGAACATACTTTTATTTATTGAATCAAAAATACTGAAATTCCACGACATAGTGAATTTGTACATAGTGAAAAGAACAAAGAAGAAGAACCATGATAAACATTCTGAATTTATTTCATCCATCCATTCATTTTGAAAATAATCTTACTCACCTCACTATATGAAGTATAACTTACTTCACCGAGTATTATTTATTTATTTATTTATGTTTATTGTGATTACTTATGGAGTATATTCTGAATAAATTGAGAACAGGAAGTGAACAGAAGTTTTAGCAACTGTTACGTAAAAGAAAAGGGGTAGGATTAAATAAGCTCTGCTTCTTCCTACTCCTTTTCGAACATGTTGAAAAGAGAATCTGGAAATTGTGATGTATCATGTTGTATGCTTGCATGTTCGAAATAAACCCAAACTCAAACATTGTAAGCCTTTTGGGTAATAGTACCATACCATACAGACATTTACTTCCTAGTGTGTATGTATCTATATATTTATTTGACATGTATTTATCCAGGGTAAAACAATTGCGAACGTATTTTCATTTGCAAAGCAGAATTTACATGACAGAGATGTTAAAGTGTGACAATAATCTCTCATCATACCTTATTTACAAACAAAAATGTGCGCTATAGATTGCTCTCAGCAGTTGACAAATGTTCTTAACGTGCAGGGCTAAATGTGTCGAAACATAAATGTATGTTCAAGATGGACGAATAATTTTCAAGTGAAATGTTACACAAGGAATGTCTGCAACTTGTGGACGACAGAGCTGACATCGTAAAATAAGTAAGCATTTGGTGGTGTTTATTTCTATTATTATAATTAATTATTTCTGTAAGTTATAATTAATTAAAACAGTGCAATAATTTGACATTGAGCTATATATATATATGTGTGTGCTTTTATTGCCATCTGAGTGCTATAAAATGAATAAAACATCAATACAGTGTTTTTTTATGATTTATGTTGAAATGATGTGCTTTTTGAGGTTAAGTGTACAAGGAACATCTAAAATAGTGATACCAATTTCATAAAATCACAAGTTGATTTAATGTTATCCAAAAAAGCCTCAAAATGTCATAGATTTTGCCGCAGTTTTCAGAAAAAGCTGCTGCAAACTCAGGCATTTTAGACCACAATAATCGCATTAAAACAGCGAGCAAAATCCTGGAGTGACTAGCCAAACGTGTCAGACCTATGAAGTGAAGTGGAGTTAAAAGACTTTTTAAAATCTGGAACCCTTGAGTAAATAAAGCGAGTCATAGCTCAAGATGAAAGAAACATGTCTACCATTGTTTGTGTTTTGTTCTTTTGTTCTTAGGGTCCGCCAGGACACCCTGGGGAGAAAGGAAGACAGGGATCGCAGGCAAGAAAACTTTTCATTCCTAATCAAAGGCTTCGATTTAGTTTTATGGCTTTAATTTTCGAAAATGTTGGATTGAATCCTTTATATTTATATAATGTTTATGTCCCGTCCATTTTTATCCTCATTAGGGTCACAGGTTAACTTGGGCCAATCCCAGCAGACTTTGTTTGAGAGGCCGTGGGCACTGTTGACTTGATGCCAGCCAATCGCAGGGCACAAACAACCATTCACACGCACAAATAAATACAAACCCCGTTTCCATATGAGTTGGGAAATTGTGTTAAATGTAAATATAAACGGAATTCAATGATTTGCAAATCATTTTCAACCCATATTCAATTGAATGCACTACAAAGACAAGATATTTGATGTTCAAACTCATAAACTTTATTTCTTTTTTGCAAATAATAATTAACTTAGAATTTCATGGCTGCAACACGTGCCAAAGTAGTTAGGAAAGGGCATGTTTACCACTGTGTTACATGGCCTTTCCTTTTAACAACACTCAGTAAACGTTTGGGAACTGATGAGACACATTTTTTAAGCTTCTCAGGTGGAATTCTTTCCCATTCTTGCTTGATGTACAGCTTAAGTTGTTCAACAGTCCAGGGGTCTCCGTTGTGGTATTTTAGGCTTCATAAGGCGCCACACATTTTCAATGGGAGACAGGTCTGGACTACAGGCAGGCCAGTCTAGTACCCGCACTCTTTTACTATGAAGCCACATTGATGTAACACGTGGTTTGGCATTATCTTGCTGAAATAAGCAGGGGCGTCCATGGTAACGTTGCTTGGATGGCAACATATGTTGCTCCAAAACCTGTATGTACCTTTCAGCATTAATGGCACCTTCACAGATGTGTAAGTTACCCATGCCTTGGGCAATAATACACCCCCATACCATCACAGATGCTGGATTTTCAACTTTGTGCCTATAACAATCCGGATGATTCTTTTCCTCTTTGGTCCGGAGGACACGACGTCCACAGTTTCCAAAAACAGTTTGAAATGTGGACTCGTCAGACCACAGAACACTTTTCCACTTTGTATCAGTCCATCTTAGATGAGCTCAGGCCCAGCGAAGCCGAATGCGTTTCTGGGTGTTGTTGATAAATGATTTTTGCCTTGCATAGGAGAGTTTTAACTTGCACTTATAGATGTAGCGACCAACTGTAGTTACTGACAGTGGGTTTCTGAAGTGTTCCTGAGCCCATGTGGTGATATCCTTTACACACTGATGTCGCTTGTTGATGCAGTACAGCCTGAGGGATCGAAGGTCACAGGCTTAGCTGCTTACGTGCAGTGATTTCTCCAGATTTTCTGAACCCTTTGATGATATTACGGACCGTAGATGGTGAAATCCCTAAATTCCTTGCAATAGTTGGTTGAGAAAGGTTTTTCTTAAACTGTTCAACAATTTGCTCACGCATTTGTTGACAAAGTGGTGACCCTCGCCCCATCCTTGTTTGTGAATGACTGAGCATTTCGTGGAATCGACTTTTATACCCAATCATGGAACCCACCTGTACCCAATTTGCCTGTTCACCTGTTGGATGTTCCAAATAAGTGTTTGATGAGCATTCCTCAACCTTATCAGTATTTATTGCCACCTTTCCCATCTTCTTTGTCACGTGTTGCTGGCATCAAATTCTAAAGTTAATGATTGTTCGCAAAAAAAAAAATTTTTGTCTATGTAGGTCTTTGACTTTTTTGTGTGTTTGACAGCCAACAATAAGGAGTTTTATGCCACATGCGGCATGTGCCACCATCTAGAATGTTTACATTGCTTGACTCTTCCCCCTTCTTGTTGCTGTTGGTGCAGAGGGGAGTCCAGGATGACATGTGCGAGATAGGCGCTCATTTAGCAGGCGTGGAGGTAGAGTGGAAGGTGGCGTCTGCAGCGGACCCACTGTAGGCGGAGCTGGAGGTGGCGTCTGCAGCGGACCCACTGGAGGTGGAGCTGGAGGTGGCGTCTGCAGCGGACCCACCGGAGGCGGAGCTGACAATGACCCCCGCTGGTGAAGAGGTGGAAATAGCTGTGCATCCCCAGTTGCATAGTTGCCAGAGTAGCCCCCACTTATCCACTACCCACCAGGAAGCGAATTAGAAACGCTCTCCCTGGCAGGAGGAAATAACTGTTTATCGGGCGTGTCAACTGGAGGCACTGGACCAGGAACCAGCAAAGGGTGAAGGGTGGCTTGGAGCAGGGTTGTTGCTCCCTTCCGTTCAGGTTCTCCATAGCGTTCGCGTGGAACAGGAACAGGTGGCTGCCGCACAGTCGGAACAGGAACTGGAACGGGTGGCTGCCGCACAGCCGAAAATGGAACAGGATATGGTGGCTGCTATGCAGCCGGAACAGGAACGGGAGGCTTCCGAACAGCCGGAGCAGGAAGAGTTGGCTGCATGGAATAGAAACACGTGGCGTCAGAGCCTTGATTTTCCAAGGTACAGGAACGGGTGGTGCCAAAGCTTTGATTTGATGAGGTACAGGAACAGGTGGCGCCAAAGTCTTGATTTGGCAAACATACTGGAACAGGTTGCACTAAAACTTTGATTTGGTGAGGAGCAGGAACCGCAGGAAGCTGGGTTCTTGAAGCCAGGGTGTCTTAACAGACAGAGCTTGGGTTTTGGAAAGCTGGGGTGCTGGAACAGGCAGAGCTTGATCTTTAGGAAGCTGCACCGTAGGTGTAGGTGATTTAGTCAATATGTGGTCTGGCTGCTTTAGCCAGAGGAAGAGAGCCCATGCAGGCAGTGTCGTTTTGTTGGTGCGCGGCCACAGCCGCTTGTGCCTCTGTGCTCTAGAGCGCGCTCAAGGAGCCGGTGACGCGCTGTCAGTAGCTTTTGCCTGGGTTGCAATGGCTCGCAGCCAAGGTCATGAAATGTTTGGCAAAGTGAGTAATTGGATTATCGTACTCAACTTCTGGTTGAGTGAAAAACTGCTGCACATTGCCCTGGATTGGTGGAGGAACAAGTGGAGACTGTGCGTCTGGGTGGTATGAACCCGCAGGGGCCGACTCCCGCCTGTGTTGCTGGGCCAAACAGAGTCTATCCAAACCAGATGGCCATCTGGTCCTCCAATTCCTCCGCTATGAGTAGCGCAGAGACTCAGCCTCCATGGGCTCCGAAAGGCTCCTCTAATACTCCTTCAACTTCGTCCCACTGTACCTCTCTGCGATGTCACTTGTTGGCTGGATCATTATGTGACGATTGCTGTGACCCAAAGATTTGGAGACAGTGTGCAGGTAAAGCTATATTTAATAAACAAGAAACGAAAACTAGTGCAGCTGGGAGTGCACCAAACCCCCAAAACTAGTGCAGCAATGGAAGTGCACAAGAAGCTGTGAAACCTAAGTATAAGGAGAGCTTAAGTCTATTTGTAGTGAAGCACAAACACAAGGTACAATTACAATGATCCAGCTCTGACTGAATGACAAGGTTGGCATATATAGAAAGGATTGGCAGCAGGTGAGAGTCCTAATCACCAAACAGGGGCAGGTGCTGTTCCATCCTGACTGTTGCAAGGCAGGGGAAGTGCACAGGAAGTGGAGAAAACAGGGAGGAAGAAGCACTGAGAGTAACTAAACTCATAAACATAGAAAAAATAATACACAAAGTTCGACCTGTCCAGGCAGATCTTGTCACCTTGGCCTGAAATATGTTGAAGATCCCTGCTTTAAAGCACTCAAAGAAAAATGGCTTATTCATGTTTTTATTTACTCATTAATGCCTTGTTTTGTTTTTGTATTTTTCTCTAGGGTAGACCTGGCGATGACGGACTCAAAGGGATTCAGGGGGCACCGGTAAGTCAGAGGTCCCAGTGTTTCCCACAGAATGCCTATCTAGTTTTGGGGGTGGTGGGGATGTGGCAGGGCAGTATCAAGATGGATTAGTCTAATCGGATATGACAAAATATGTATATATATATATATATATATATATATATATATATATATATATATATATATAGGTATATGTATATATATATATATATATATATATAAATAAATATATATATATATATATATATCATACTTGCCAACCCTCCCGATTTTCCCGGGAGACTCCCGGGGCAACCATTCTCCCGAATTTCTCCCGATTTCCACCCGGACAACAATATTGGGGGCATGCCTTACAGGCACTGCCTTTAGTGTCCTCTACAACCTGTCGTCATGTCCGCTTTTCCTCTATACAAACAGCGTGCTGGCCCAGTCACATAATATATGCAGCTTTAACACACACATAAGTGAATGCAATGCATACTTGATTTACAGTCATACAGGTCACACTGAATGACAAACACATTTCGGGAGAACGTCCGCACCGTGACACCACATAAACACAACAGAACAAATACCCAGAACCCCATGCAGCACTAACTCTTCCGGGAGGTCTCAAGGTTGGCAAGTATGATATATATATATATATATCTTTTTTTTTTTATAAGCTAAAAAAAAATGTATACCTATAGTTCAAGACACATTTGTGTTATTAGTATCAACACGTATGTTTTTTGTTACATTATATTAGCTGTAATTGTTGCTGTTTATTTTATTACTACAATGCAACAAAGACTACACTTTTATTTAAATATATTGTTCTGCCCTCCCTAAATGTTGGAATTTAGCTTGGTAGATATGTAAACAGTCTCTTAAATTTAAGATGAAAAAACGTACAACTTGAGATTGTTTTTTGATAGTCTCCACAATTAAGTTACTGTAAAAGTAAGCACACAAAAGAAAGTATAGCAATATGAACATGGAGTGCACATAGTGTACATGTAGGAATCATTTGAAATCAACAATACAGTAAAAAGAAAAAAAGAAATACAACTAGAGATTTCCGATAATGGCTTTTTTGCCGATATTCGATATTCCGATATTGTCCAACTCTTAATTACCGATTCCGATATCAACCGATACTGATATATACAGTCGTGGAATTAACACATTATTATGCCTAATTTTGTTGTGATGCCCTGCTGGATGCATTAAACAATGTAACAAGGTTTTCCAAAATAAATCAACTCAAGTTGTGGAAAAAAATGCCAACATGGCACTGCCATATTTATTATTGAAGTCACGAAGTGCATTATTTTTTTTAACATGCCTCAAAACAGCAGCTTGGAATTTGGGACATGCTCTCCCTGAGAGAGCATGAGGAGGTTGAGGTGGGCGGGGTTGGGAACGGGGGGTTTAGGGAGTAGCGGGGGGTGTATATTGTAGCGGCCCAGAAGAGTTAGTGCTGCAAGGGGTTCTGGGTATTTGTTCTGTTGTGTTCATGTTGTGTTACGGTGCGGATGTTCTCCCGAAATGTGTTTGTCATTCTTGTTTGGTGTGGGTTCACAGTGTGGCGCATACTTGTAACAGTGTTAAAGTTGTTTATACGGCCACCCTCAGTGTGACCTGTATGGCTGTTGACCAAGTATGCTTGCATTCATTTGTGTGTGTGAAAAGCCGTAGATATTATGTGATTGGGCCGGCACGCAAAGGCAGTGCCTTTAAGGTTTATTGGCGCTTTGTACTTCTCGCTACGTCCGTGTACCACTCCGTACAGCGGCGTTTTAAAAAGTCATAAATTGTACTTTTTGAAACCGATACCGATCATTTCCGATATCACATTTTAAAGCATTTATCGGCCGATAATATCAGCAGTCCGATATTATTGGACATCTCTAAATACAACCTTATGAAATGAAGGTATTATGCTGTTACCTAAATGCTAACATGTAATTGATGATCCCATTGACAGGCTAACAAAAATAAACATCAAAACAAAATTTTGATTTTTACAGAAAATTGTTGTACTTTCAGACATATGTTCTGATTCTAACATTTTTACTACGAGGTCAGTCTGCTGCTCTGCACAGTTTACTAATTACAGAAGGCCTCAAACTGTATTTTTTTTGTAAAACATGATTGGCAGGAGATGGCAGCAAATAAATCACTTGGAAGGTGAAGTGTTAACTTCCTGTAATAAAACCTTTGAAAAAAATAACTCACTTTTTGCAAATTAATTTATTTGTGGCCGCCACAATAAACACACATTAATGCATGGGAAACACTGGGTCCTAAATGGGATGCTAAGCAGTGTTAATTTTCTGCGACAGTTTGTCAAAGGGATTTTTAAAATGTTTTATTCTTTATTTAAAATAGAGGTGTTAACTGTTAATTTAATAAATTATATTATTTTTGTAGGGTTTTGCATAACAACCCTCCCAAGCCTGCAAGCTAGTTAAAGAAACGTTAAAACGGTTTTAATACATTTTCACAGATTCAAAATAAAAACAAAATCCCGCAAAATTATCGCAATAATTCTGTAAAAACACAAATTAATCATGCAATTTATTTTGATCGCACATGCTCGTTAAAGGTGGCGGCCGGTTAGGGACGGCGTGGCGCAGTGGAAGAATGGCCGTGCGCGACCCGAGGGTCCCTGGTTCAATCCCCACCTAGTACCAACCTCGTCATGTCCGTTGTGTCCTGAGCAAGACACTTCACCCTTGCTCCTGATGGGTGCTGGTTAGCGCCTTGCATGGCAGCTCCCTCCATCAGTGTGTGAATGTGTGTGTGAATGGGTAAATGTGGAAGTAGTGTCAAAGCGCTTTGAGTACCTTGAAGGTAGAAAAGCGCTATACAAGTACAACCCATTTATTATTTATTTACTATACGCTCAGTGATCAGGTGAATGCAAAAACATGTGCAATGTATGAGGAGACTCTGACTGGTCTGCTCTCTGGCAAAATTCACTTTAGAACAGGGGTGTCAAACTCATTTTAGATCAGGGGCCACATGGAGAAAAATCTACTCCCAAGTGAGCCCGGACTGGTGAAATCACGGCACGATAACTTAAAAATAAAGACAACTTCAGATTGTTTTCTTAGTTTAAAAATAGAACAAGCACATTCTGAAAATGTACAAATCATAATGTTGTTTTTGTTTTTTTCACACTTACATGTTGCAGTTAATATTATTCTATCTTTATTTGTCGAGATTTATACTTTCTGGATAAATTATGTAATAATGTTCATCAGTCAACTCATATGTGTTATTTTTCAATCTATCAAGATAAAAAAAGAATATCATAATCAAATTACAAGATGTTATTTATGTAGTTTGCTCATTTTCCTAGACTGGTGCACTAACATCATGTGGTTTATTTTTTTGTACATATGTAGCATCATCTACAAAGATACAAATAATTGCTATTGCAACATCTAGTGGACACATTTAGAACAGCAGTTTTTTTCATTCAAAAATTTCGGGTCATTTGTATACTTAGCAAACTCATCTCCCAGGCCGGATAAAACCTGTGCGTTTGATACCCCTGCTTTGGAATTAACCCCATCAGTAGTTTAGATAAAACTGATGCCAAGTTTTAAGAATAAAACTTAAAAAAAAATGTTCTTTAATGTCCAAAAATGTTTTGTGTCACATTATTGGGGTCCTTTATTTAAAGTTAATTTACATTATGCAAACAAGCAATTTATTGTGATTAATCGCGATTAATCAAAAATCCAAAGTGCGATTCATCAGATTCAAAATATTCGTTTGACAGCATTTTTTTCTTTGTTTTTTTTTATGGTGTAATGTTCTAATAAAGGAGGTGTTTGTTTTGTCCCTACAATGTGTTGCGTGCTCATAAACAAATGTGCTCGAGGCCATACTTTGAAAACCCCTGGCTAATGATCTGCTGTACATGTTTGAGTTTAACTAATTTTTAAAACCCATAAAAGTACATTTGATCGTCAGAAGAAAATAAAACATAGATTACGGATTAACAAATGGTTTTACTTTATCACACCAAATATATTAACCGCAGTGAAAAATAAACGGGAGGAGCTGGACGAAGTGGCTGGGGAGAGGGAAGTCTGGGCTTCTCTGCTTAGGCTGCTGCCCCCGCAACCCGACCTCGGATAAGCGGAAGAAAATGGATGGATGGATGAATGGAAAAATAAATGAACAGACATACAGAGCAAGATGTCCTGTAAACATGACTGTAGAGGTTGCCCTCTAGTGGGTTCTTCGGACCACCACACACTGCCAGGAGAGTTTTATTTTCATTCAATTGTGCAAGGCTTTTGCTTTCCAGCAATGTCTTTTCTTCCTGCGGCCGCTCAGCAGCACCTCCAACTCCAACACCTGCTGCTATTAAAGGCGACAGGTGATTAGATAACAAGGCCCACCTGGGCCATCTACGCACCTGTCGCTGTCTTCGATTACAGGCCACGCCCCCCTCCACAATGACATTATGTGCAAAAAGTATATTTATCTAGTACTGTTGAAGGTTATTTAGACTCGTCCACAATAACAAATCTGTGTCAATTATTTGAACTAGTTGCAGCCCTACTATAGACACTAGAGATGCGCGGATAGGCAAATATTTCATCCGCAACCGCATCACAAAAGTCGTCATCCACCCGGCACCCGCCCGTTGTTATATATCTAATATAGACGATGCAAGGCATTAGTGAGGTTAGAAAGCGTTTGCCTGTTAAAGAAAGGAGACTGATCCAATGCAGCAGAGACATTCAATGCGTGCCACGCATTAATATCTCTTGGCCACGCATTAGTGGCTAAGAGATATTAATGCGTGATAATATTATTTATCATTATTATAATATTATTGTCATTTCCATTAAGAAAGTGTTGACTATTGTTGCCAATGCCCTCAGATCAGGAGTGCGTTCCTCACACTTTGTGTGCGCAGTTGCAGCAAGCAGAACGAGGCTTTTAAGAAGTCAAAAAAATGTTTTAGAAAGACTAGGCCTATATTTTCGTTAGGTAAAAAAAAATTTCTGAATTTATTTCAATGAATATTAACTTGTTAACATTATAATGCTCAAATAGGGACGAGGGCGGGGTGCACAGTGAAGCAGTGAACAATTTTGCGACAAAGATGAACCTTTATTGATTGATCTGCAGCCATGACAAAATATCAGACAATCTCCATTGTCAACGACAGGCAGGAAAATAAAGAGAAACACATAGCCTATGTTCTAGGCATAGGCATAGGCTCATACGTTTTTAAGTTTAAATAAAAAAAAATAAAAAAAAATGTGCCTCATAAGCCTTAGGCTGTCAATCACGCGCACAAACTTAAATTATACAATAACATATGTATGTCATCCCTATTTAAACAAAAATAAATTAAATAAATAATAATAAATTACCTGCAACTTATTGGCCAAGGCAAATAGCTGAAGGGGGGAAATCAAACCCATCAGACTGCACTTTATCATCAAACTTGAATTATAATGAAAATAGACGGTCGCGACAAACAAAGCAGGCTAAATATCCTTACATTGTCGCCAATCGGAGATGCGCTTCACTTGAAAGCGAGGCCAAATAATTAACACACAGTAGTATATCTCGAATAGAAAAAACCACAATAAACAACGCAATTGCCTTAATTCCTTTGCATTGTAGTGCGCCCAAACAACACGTAACCATCACAATTATTCAGCTGACCGAACTCAATATAGGTTAGACATGGGCTTATTTGGTATAGCCTAGGTAACGTAGACTAATTCGTTTAACATATCCAACCGTATGTCTACTTACTTTTTTTTTTGTTAGCACTACGCAGGAATAAAATGGCATCTACAGTGCCAGGATTCAGACGAGAGCGCCTGGCCTCTAAAATGCGCCCTGCTGCGCTGAAGGAGCGCTCACATGCGGCACTTGTTGCTGGGACGCATAGGATTCTCTTGGCAAGGTGTTGTAGTCGTGGGAATGATTGTCCTTGTTTCCCCCAAAAGGAAAGTAGATTTTCCTCTGCTGATCCGTCGAGATGGAAGTTTGTAGAGGAATAATCCTCTACGTCATCAACAAGCACAGGTGTATCCTCCTCCCATTCTGTGAAGCCAATCCTTTTCTTTTTCGGTGATGCACCATCAGCTCCACCTAAAGGACCGATAAAATCGATAAGTTTTTCGTATGTGGGTAACAACATTTAACTATGTATATATATTTCCGAATTGGTTCAACCGCCACCCGCCCAAATCTATTTAAAATCCATTTTTTTCGTCATGTCACCCGCCCGACCCGCGGATTATCCGCGGACTCCGCGGTTGTGTCCGCAAACCGCGCATCTCTAATAGACACACTTATTGCAAAAGCAGAGATTGAAGGCAGATGTCAAATAGATTTATTTGAACTATAAAAATTTTGCTTTTTTTGTAAGTAATATGTTCAAAACAGAAGATTTGTTGTTAACTTGCAATACCCCTCTGTTTTTCAAGGGTGCTACGGGGCTACCGGGTGATGATGGAGCCACTGGGAAACCTGGACCCAGAGGAAGCAATGGACCTCCTGGACCTCAGGGGCCTCAAGGGCCAACAGGAATCTCAGTGAGTTGTTATTTACCGTCAAGCGATGCTTTTGTTCACACATTATAGATTTATTTGGGATTATTGTTGTTATGTCTCCACAGGGCCTCCAGGGTGCTGCTGGGTTATTAGGAGGAGCAGGAGACAGAGGGGACAAGGTCACCTTCAATAAGATTCAGATTAAAGTCATGTTCAACTATTAAAACCAACTCTCTCTTATTCAGGGTTTAGCTGGCATAGGTGGCGATGCTGGCCCTTTTGGACTAGACGGAAAACAGGTTGGTGTTCATTTCACTTGTGGATTTTTACTGATCTGTGTCATTACTGATGTAATTTCACTACATTCTAATGATGGACGTTTCACATGTCAGGGTCTCCTGGGCCACACAGGCGATGATGGACCACTTGGAGAGAAAGGAGACCTGGTCAGTGCACACAGACACAACATTCCACACTTTTTATTTCACTATATTTCTCCATGTGGCCCGATACTACTTTTTCGATTTCAATACAATACCGATATTATATATATACAGGTAAAAGCCAGTAAATTAGAATATTTTGAAAAACTTGATTTATTTCAGTAATTGCATTCAAAAGGTGTAACTTGTACATTATGTTTATTCATTGCACACAGACTGATGCATTCAAATGTTTATTTCATTTAATTTTGATGATTTGAAGTGGCAACAAATGAAAATCCAAAATTCCGTGTGTGACAAAATTAGAATATTACTTAAGGCTAATACAAAAAAGGGATTTTTAGAAATGTTGGCCAACTGAAAAGTATGAAAATGAAAAATATGAGCATGTACAATACTCAATACTTGGTTGGAGCTCCTTTTGCCTCAATTACTGCGTTAATGCGGCGTGGCATGGAGTCGATGAGTTTCTGGCACTGCTCAGGTGTTATGAGAGCCCAGGTTGCTCTGATAGTGGCCTTCAACTCTTCTGCGTTTTTGGGTCTGGCATTCTGCATCTTCCTTTTCACAATACCCCACAGATTTTCTATGGGGCTAAGGTCAGGGGAGTTGACGGGCCAATTTAGAACAGAAATACCATGGTCCGTAAACCAGGCACGGGTAGATTTTGCGCTGTGTGCAGGCGCCAAGTCCTGTTGGAACTTGAAATCTCCATCTCCATAGAGCAGGTCAGCAGCAGGAAGCATGAAGTGCTCTAAAACTTGCTGGTAGACGGCTGCGTTGACCCTGGATCTCAGGAAACAGAGTGGACCGACACCAGCAGATGACATGGCACCCCAAACCATCACTGATGGTGGAAACTTTACACTAGACTTCAGGCAACGTGGATCCTGTGCCTCTCCTGTCTTCCTCCAGACTCTGGGACCTCGATTTCCAAAGGAAATGCAAAATTTGCATGGTTGGGTGATGGTTTGGGGTGCCATGTCATCTGCTGGTGTCGGCCCACTCTGTTTCCTGAGATCCAGGGTCAACGCAGCCATCTACCAGCAAGTTTTAGAGCACTTCATGCTTCCTGCTGCTGACCTGCTCTATGGAGATGGAGATTTCAAGTTCCAACAGGACTTGGCGCCTGCACACAGCGCAAAATCTACCCGTGCCTGGTTTACGGACCATGGTATTTCTGTTCTAAATTGGCCCGCCAACTCCCCTGACCTTAGCCCCATAGAAAATCTGTGGGGTATTGTGAAAAGGAAGATGCAGAATGCCAGACCCAAAAACGCAGAAGAGTTGAAGGCCACTATCAGAGCAACCTGGGCTCTCATAACACCTGAGCAGTGCCAGAAACTCATCGACTCCATGCCACGCCGCATTAACGCAGTAATTGAGGCAAAAGGAGCTCCAACCAAGTATTGAGTATTGTACATGCTCATATTTTTCATTTTCATACTTTTCAGTTGGCCAACATTTCTAGAAATCCCTTTTTTGTATTAGCCTTAAGTAATATTCTAATTTTGTGACACACGGAATTTTGGATTTTCATTTGTTGCCACTTCAAATCATCAAAATTAAATGAAATAAACATTTGAATGCATCAGTCTGTGTGCAATGAATAAATATAATGTACAAGTTACACCTTTTGTGCAATTACTGAAATAAATCAAGTTTTTCAAAATATTCTAATTTACTGGCTTTTACCTGTGTATATATATATATATATATATATATATATATATATATATATATATATATATATATATATATATATATATATATATATATATATATATATATGTATATATATATACATATATATATATATATATATATATATACATATATCGATATTGGCCTAGAGAATTGACGGATACAGATTAATGCAATAAGGTCAATGGATGGATGGATGATATCAGCATGAATCATAGTACATAGTATTTTATATATTGTAGTGTGGGATTTAAAAAAAAATGTTGGATCAAGTACAGTACTGTAAAAGTTTTTGGAGGACAATGGCAAATGTGTGCTGTCTTTAAATCGAAATGAGTGTGTGGAAGTCGCTTCCTCGCAGTCCCACTGTCAAACACGGCACAGGAGTCCGGCGTGCAGGTTTAACAAGGTTTTTAATGATCGTATGTTTTTATGCAAAGTTTTCTCTCTCAGAACGGGTCTTTTCAGTCACTCTCCAAACTTCCTCTTCCTCCTGCACCCGGCCGCTCACTCTTAAAGACAACAGATGATTATATTAACACGTACCACCTGTGAAATCTAATCACCTGCCAGCTGTGTCTCGCCGTCAGCACATGCCCCGCCCCTGCCCGATGGCGCTTGCCTTCAGCACCACGGACAGCGGCAGTGACTTTTACTCCTACAGGCAGCGCTGGCTTCACCTCCCCCCACAGAGTGGTAATTGGTTTTGGCGAAACCTCGCGTTGACAATAATTCATGAAGTTAAGCTCATGACACAGCAAGTTGAATAATGAAAATATTATTTTTTTTAAACATTCTTATCCTTGCTCATAATATTTTATTGTTATTAGCATAGTTTTTTTTTATTGATTACGTTTTATTTGTTTTTATTGTGTTTTTTTTGTCTAAATTTGATTTTGTGTTTTAGCTGTATCTTGTTGTCTTTGGTAGTTTGAGTGGCTTTCTTTATATGCTAACAATTATTCTGTTCAGTAATCGTTACTGGATAAGGACACTTATCATGTATGTCTAGCTTGTGTGCTATTGTGTTTTTAGATGTTGTGTAGCTTCTAGCTCCTAGTAGCCTACAATGTTCATATTTTGTAAATGACTTGCCTAAAAAACAAGAACAAACCAACCTTGAGTGCTTATTGGAGGACATTTAGATATTAACTAACTGTCCAGCTTGGAACATGTAAACACTCTGCAGGACTGCTTGAATGGGAGATTATATCACATATTTTACATGTAGGGTCATATAATCCCACACTTATTTTTTTGCTCATATTGGACCAATATTCCATATGTATATTGAATCCAGACACCCTTACTATTTATAAAAAGGCGGTGAAGTCCATCCATCGCTTTGTTATACAGTTGGGGAAATTTGATTTGATTTGAGTCCCTGCTGGTTTTGTCAGTGGACACCCTCAAAAGTACATGAACGATCCATAAATAAGTAAATTAGTAATTATTAGTATTTGATTATCGGTACCTATTAACTAACAAGACATTTTATTAGTCCTGCATATATATATATATATATATATATATATATATATATATATATATATATATATATATATATAGTTGTGCTCATAAGTTTACATACCCTGGGAGAATGTATGATTTCTTGGCCATTCTTCAGAGAATATGAATGATAACACAAAAACCTTTCTTCCACTCATGCTTAATGGTTGTGTGAAGCTATTTATTGGCAAACAACTGTTTACTCTTTTTAACTAAAAATGACAAAAGAAAGTACCAAAATGACCCTGATCAAAAGTTTACATACCCCAGTGACTTTGATCTGATAACATGCACAAAAGTTGACACAAACAGGTTTGAATGGCTAATCAAGGTTCTAATCCTCAGAAAGATTGGCTTCATGGTCGAGTCGCCAGAAGAAAGCCATCACTCCAAATTACTCTGTTCCAGAAGTTTTGAGGCTTGCCTCTGTGCTGTTTGGCGTAATGTAAGCGGGATACTTTATGACATTTTTTGCGCAGAAATGGCTTTCTTCTGGCGACTCGACCATGCAGCCCATTTTTCTTCAAGTGCCTCCTTATTGTACATCTTGAAACAGCCACACCACAATTTTTCAGAGAGTCCTGTATTTCAGCTGAAGTCATTTGTGGATTTTTCTTTGCATCTCCAACAATATTCCTGGCAGTTGTGGCTGAAATCTTTGCTGGTCTACCGGAATCCTTCATTTTGCACTTCTTAATCAGCGTTTGAACACTGCTGATTGGCATTCTCAATTCCTTGGATATCTTTTTATACCCCTTTCCTGTTTTATGCAGTTCAATTACCTTTTCTCGCAGATCCTATGACAGTTATTTTGCCTTCCCCATGACTCAGAATCCAGAAACATCCGTGTAGCACTGAATGAAAGATGCAATGGTCTGTCAGAAGCCCAGAA